>NC_143221.1:14557679-14860279 GCF_030267445.1 Bombyx mandarina
TATCTTCTTTTACGCAATCCATCCATTTTTTCTTAGGTCTACCTGTTCCTTTAATGCCTTCCACTCTCTAGTAAAAACTCTATTAACAACCTTTTCATCAATATGAACACAATAAAACTACCACTAATTATGGAACATAAATCCAGTCGCGGTGGTGATGCCGCATCAATGGCTCAAAATAATGACGTATAGAGAGTGAATACTACAAACTAACGCATGACTTATTATTGTTTGGAACGCTTCCCACATGAAAGTTTTGATCTAAACATGTAACCCGTGGTCGCTCGAAAATTAAAGTCAACAATTACGAATTAAAGGCGATAATGGAAGATATTGAATATAAACATATATATATTAGATAGCAGTAGCTTTTAACGGCAGCATCAAAACAATATTGGTCGATTTGTGTCATAATGACCAGGTCAAATACTTCATAACTGGCACCGCATGAATTGAACGATTGCCGGCGCTACGCAAGCATTATGCAAGGTATTTCTTGCGTTGCTTAACAGACACAGAAATTCAGGATATTGAAATGCATTGTCATTTACGATGAAAAACTGATTTCTTTATGATAATCGGAAACAATCATCATGTTGGTCAGACCCTGGTTTAGCACCTAGGCAATGCCCAAAAGGAAAATTGGCCCCTAAAAATGTCACAATAACTTTTTGGTGGTCTAGTGCCGATATAATTCATCACGGCTTCTTACCAAATGGCCACAGCATTACTTCGAATATATACTATGTGAAACCAGACACAATAATGGAGAAGCTCGCGAAAACTCGCGAAAACCAAACCTTGCGCCATCAGACTTCTACTTTTTCCAATGTTTGGACAACTTATTTGCAAGCAAGAAATTGTGTACCCAAGAGGCAGTACAAAATTCCTTTGAAAAGTTTTTTGACTCCCCTACACTTTTTTTAAGAAGGAGACTGACAAATTACAAATTATCCTGACTGAGATGCTTCGATAGCATGCATCCCTATCTTGATTGACACAAATAGTTTTTATTTATTTATTCTTTGACTGTTTGTATTCTAAGCAACGCCTGCTGATAAAAGAGGCTGCGTATCAACACCAAAAAAACCGTCGACATGCGAGTAATGTCAAAAAACACTACCTCTCTCAAATTCCGAAGTTGTGTGTTGGAGTCAATACAGACGTTTACATATCTGGGGAGTTCCATATCAAATCAGGGTTGTTTGGACGAAGATTTAGAGACACGAATCAGGAAAGCCAGGGGTGCGTTCGCGTAGTTGACACCAGCTTGGGAGTCAAGTGTCATGACTCGTCGGATCAAGCTAACCCTGTTCGACTCCATTGTCAAAAGTGTTTTCCTTTTTGGATATGAGACCTAGAGAGTGACCAAGACACTCACGAATCAACTCCAGGTGTTTGTAACTCCAGGTGAGGTCGATATTCCGCATATTCTGGCCGGCAACTATATCAAATAAAAACCTCTGGACTAAATTTGACCAAATCCCCATCACGCAAGACATTGCCTATCGGAAATGGCGTTGGATAGAACACACTCTACGGCGCAGCGGAGTCAACGCAGCGTCAATGGTGTTTGAGTGGCAACATGGCAGGAGAAGACCTGGTCGCACTGTACATACTTGGCGACGCAACGTGGAGAGCAAGTTGAGGACTGCCAGCATGACCTGGAGTGATATCAAGGAGCAAGCGCAATACATGGTCAAGTGGAGACAAGTTGTGAGGGTCATATGCATCCGCGGTGTGCCCTAGAACAACAACAACATTCTAAACGGCAGCTTCATACCTAAAATTTATTGATAAGCTTAGTTGAATTTCAGGGTTCACGAATTCATAGCAGCTGAATCCTTGTAACCCTTAGTTTCCTCAATCGCATTCGAGCCAAAGTTTATTTAGCTGGAAAATCGTGGGTCGTACGGCTGTCCGGAACACTGACAAATCACTAGGATGCTCCGTTGTTATGTTCCCTTGATAAACACATAGAACTTAATATTAAGGGATTATCACAAAAACCTTCTTATAAAGGACTTAAATAGTAATGTTTATATTTTTACGATTTTCCTGTTCGGATTTCCGCTATCGCACGATATGCGAATGTTGCTTGACTTAAAAGGAAAATTGAACAAAATCAACAATTTATAAGTTCAATTTAACTTGAACAGAATCACCGATAACTTCCTCACTTCCCATTCTAAGCACGAAAAAATGATTCGTACAAAAAATAAAATCAGTGAATAAGTTATTCAATTATTCAAAATGATATTGAATTGTGGGAGAAAAATTTGAATTTATTCGAACTGAACATTCCGAACTCAATGGATAAATTAAAAATATTTTTTTAACTTGGTATTCCAAAGTTTCTTTGAATTTTCTAAGTACAGAACATTATTAAATTAGTTAGTCGCTCAATCCATCACACCCAAATCTTGTCAAATATAATTTCAAATATAATTCTAATTTCACATTTCAAATATAATTCCATTAACATTGATTTTTTTATTGCGTTGATGAATAAACAAGTACACTAATGCGCGCACTAATGTTATGTAGTAACTACTCTACAACCTGAGCTCAAATTCTGAATTATACCGCCGATTCTGATAAAGACTTATAATTTGAAATTTTTAACACATCGCATTTTAAGCTTATACTAGAGGTCCCGCAGTAATCGAGATTCGACTATAATTAATTGGAATTGTAAGTTTGTACACTATTATGATTGTATTTTATACTTCTATAATCACAAATTTAGCCAAGACTACACTATAAAAAATATTAACAAAGACAAACAATATTTAATCTATTCTGACTTTGACAACAGACGCCAAGAACAAAAGTTTGACAATAAATAGTATGCATGCGTGTGTGCGTCCAATACATGGTATGTAGTGTGTGTAATGTTTTCTTTATTGATTTAATGTATCTTTTATGCATTATTTAAAAAAAATATTAGCATTGTGCACTTCATCTCTATATTCTCTATAAGTGTGGAAAATTTCATACTCCTCCGTCCGTTTCGTAAAAAGGGATACAAAGTTTTTACTTCACGTATTAATATATAGATAAATTAATTAATTAAAACCAATAAATTGGAGCGTATATGAAGTATTAAACGGTAGGCAGCGGCTTGGATTTGCCCCTGGCATTGCTGACGTTCATGAGTGACGTAACCACATACCATCAGGTGGCCCGTATGCTCGTCTGCTTGCTCGGGCAATAAAAAATAAAAATAAAGCATAAGACTGAAACGACGTCGATTTATTTCCTACAATTAACGGCAAGAAAAATTACACTTATTCACGACAAAAAAAAATTGTTTGAACAATGTGAGGCAGTGAAATGACGTGAATGTTCACATCAAAAGACTGTTGATGGAAATTCATTTGCAGAGTATATAGCGGCGGCCAAATTCTGATTAATACTCGAAGAAACTGTGGAACATATTAGATTCTCTGATCATACATCAGTCTCCTTATTATGAGGAAGTGTGAAGGGTTCATATACACAGAAACTGCCAGGTTCCCAACCTCTTTGTTATTTACTCGTATTTCAGCGTGGTCCCATAAAATTATTTTCAATTCTTTTGTTTGATAAGTTTATATTTATTTAAAGGAACCAATATACTATGCGGAGTAACGAGTGGGTCAGTCTAAAAGGAAAGTCATATCACTAATAATTTTTTATTGTATATGTGTCCGAGTGCCGTGCCGGACTTCGATGGACTGACTTGACGATGACATGAGCCGGCACAATACTAATGCAGTTTGTTTGGTAATTATTCGATAATGGCCCGATGATTTAAAAAATGTTGAATAAATACATAACATAAGCTTCTTATTATTTATTATTCTTTATTATTTAACCTCTTTAACGGTCAGTAGGTATTCCTGTTTCATTTATCTTTCATTTGCGTCATGTCAGAGCTCACTTTTACTTCGGTTGCATCTCTTGTGAAAAGATACACAATTCATTCATCTACTTTTGCGTCAAATCACTCAAGAAACGTAATGGTTTTGTTTAGTCTGTGGCATTATCTGTCAGACTGTGAAACAACAAAACGATCTCCCATCATTAGTACTATTAGTGTACCTTTATTGTTAAATCAAAGAAGGTGAGGAGAAAGGACCCGTTTGTCATGGCACCACGATCGCGAAGAATGTTCAAAATTCCGAAAAGTTTTGCATTGTTATAATATATATTTCGAGTAGTATTAAGTTACTGGTGGTAGAGCCTCTTGTGAGTCCGCACGGATAGGTACCACCGCCCCGCCTATTTCTGCCGTGAAGCAGTAATGCGTTTCGGTTTGAAGGGTGGGGCAGCCGTTGTGACAATACTGAGACCTTAATACTATATCTCAAGGTGTGTGGCGCATTTACGTTGTAGATGTCTATGGGCTCCAGTAACCACTTAACACCTGGTGGGCTGTGAGCTCGTCCACACATCTAGGCAATAAAAAATAAAAAAGTATGAGAATTATATAGAAGATAAAACCTGATATCAAAATATATATAGGAAGCCCTCAACAAAATGGTATTTCAACCTGGTTTAATACTAAGACTGTATCGTTGTGCCCATGGAATTGCTTACGTCCAGGAGCAACCGTAACCACTCATCATCAGGTGGATACGCATACGCCCGTCAGCCTTCAAGGGCAATAAAAAAGAAACAAAGTTGGATCTCAGATAGTTGTTTGGATGGTTAATAATCCTAAAATCTGTTGAGAATTTAGAACCTCTGTGATTACATAAGCAGTTCTCTCAGGAGTTCTATGAGATGATCTTCTCATCTTTTACATAATAGGATGCGGTGAAGGCACAAACATAATAAAGACTGAAAATCCAGTTAAGTCAATTTCGAATGACCCACAAAGGCCACAAACACACAAAAACACAAACTGAAGTATTTACAAATCTAGTCTAAGCACAAGGATAACGAATCTGTCCATTACATTTTTTTTATTTTATTTTTTTATTATCAGCCTTATGGTTCACCTAATGGTGAGTGGTTACAATCGCCTATGGACGTCAGCAATGCCAGGGACAGAACCAACCTGCTGCCTACAGTTTTAATCCAGGACAAGTTAATCCCAGACAATCAAAATGTTAAATTAAGGAAGTACGTACTCACATACATTCTCTTGCCCTTCTCCCAGTCACCTGAGGTCGGCGCAACATGTTTTCTCCTTCCATACTCCTCTATCATATAGTGTTCCTTCGCTCACTCCCCTCTTACCCATATTGTCTTTCACGCAACCATCCATTTCTTCTTAGGTCTACCTCTTCCTCTATATCCTTCCACATTCATAGTTCTTACCAACTGCATGGTAATTTCGTCTCATCACATGTCCATACCATCCCAAACGCGCACTTCTCAGCTTCTCTGTCACAGGTGCCACTTTCAGACTTCCTCTAACATATTCATTCCGTATTCTATCCATTCTCGTTACTCCACACATCCATAAGAGCGTTCGCATCTCTGCTGCATGCAATCGCTTTTCATCCGCGACCTTAGTAGTCCAAAAAGCTGATCCATACAAGACGGCAGACCTTATTAAGGTCTTATATATCTTCCCTTTTAGGGGAAGAGAAATGTGCGAGTCACGAGTGGTGCCCGTGACCTGCCGCCATTTCATCCATCCTGCGTCAATTCTGTGCCTCACAACAGTACGATCCAGTTCGTCCAGAAATACGTTCTCATGTTAATATTTAAAAAATACTGAATCTGAACTGTTGTTGCAAGGAACCTCATCGTTATTTTTGTTCCCGGAACAATAAATAGCGTGAAGAAATTCCTCGAAGCGTCTCATGTACTATTCATGATACCGTGGACACGGTGCTTGTTTTAAATACCACGGTGCAAGAAAATTTCAGTAATTTTCCTCAATAATACCTAAAGACAATTTTAAATAGCACTGAGATAATGACCAAGATTATTGAAGTTTTAATTCAACAAAGCCAAATTTAGAGTCGATGGCCACATTACAATATTTTTGAAACTTGAAATTTGTTGCTTGAACTGGCACTGGTGGTAGGACCTCTTGTCAGTCCGCGCGGGTGGGTACCACCACCCTGCCTATTTCTGCCGTGAAGCAGTAATGCGTTTCTATTTGAAGGGTGGGGCAGCCGTTGTGACAATACTGAGACCTTAGAACTATATCTCAAGGTGTGTGGCGCATTTACGTTGTAGATGTCTATGGGCTCCAGTAACCACTTAACACCTGGTGGGCTGTGAGCTCGTCCACCCATATAAGCAATAAAAAAAAATAAAAAAAAATATTCAACAAAGCCAAATTTAGAGTCGATGGCCACATTACAATATTTTTGAAACTTTAACTCTTCATTCAGTGTAGTCGGTTAGTCAAACAGATTTCATGTCTATAGGCTCAGATAATTTCATAGTAGCGTGCGGATTGCGGATTATTTTTCTAGACGAAGTCTACACGACTGAAAACGGTTCTAATTTATGAGAATTTTTTAAAAATCGATCTCTTCCGCTAATTTATTTAAAGCACCAAAAGTGATTACTGAAAATGTTTAGTTAGTTTCCATTAGGAAACGACGAAATAATTAGTATTTTTATTAAATAACTAGCTGACCCGGCACACTTCGTAGTGCCTCAATCGATAAAGAAAAGACCTAAACTTATGTATAAAGTAAACTAAAACTGACAAAAGGAATCCTTCCGACGGGGTACATTTCAAAGGAAAAAGAAAATTGTTATTTTTATTTAATTCCGAGCATTTTCATATATATCTGTCGCATCCGGGTCAATAGTTCGGAATATCAACGATACACAAACGTCAAAGTGACAGAATGGCCGTGTCGTGGTTGACGACTTTTAGTAATATTAAGACGGTGGTTTTGATTATTATTTTAAATGATGAAATGTTGTTTTGATAAATATCACAAAATGAAGGGTAGACTCCGTAACGCCACAGTTATAAAATGGCGGTACGTGGACAGAGTCGTGGCATTCGGTGTCAGACAGTCATTCAGTCCGTATCAGACGGTCCGTCCGTCTCAGTCAGTGAGTCTCTGGCAGTCAGTCAGTCAGTCAGTCGGACTGTCGGTTTATCCTGTCATTGTGAAAGTTGTGTGTGTTGAGTTTCACTAATTATTATTGAAAGGTTTTATTGACTAAACTGAGTTCAATCGAATACGAGTGATGACGAAACTACACGCTCAGCCATCCCTGGCGCCGCCGCCGACATCAGAAGTGAGATCAGGACTCTACTCTCACTGGCGTGACGTGTTTGAACATGTTCGAAGTACAGCAAAAAAAAACATGATGCAGATCAGAATACTAGTAGTGGTACGCCACAAGAGCGTGAATGCAGCATACGTAAGTCGTTTAATAACGTCTCTATTACCTCGATGGAAGATCTGAGCCACGAAGAAATCGTCACATCTTACGTTCATGTTGCCCAGTTGACTCTCGATTTATCACATGGCATTTACTAGCGGAAATACGACACGTAACAAGCTTTTGCAAGAAATTAAGGCAAGTGCAAGTCTCAAGTGAAACTTCGATCGCAATAATGGATCTGTCATGACGAGTGGGTAGTTCCGACAAGAATTATTTTAAGCGGCTGACTTCTGCTAGAGTTACATGGCACTAGTGCAGTAAACCAAGACATGAGACGGTGAATTGTCGCTGAAACTTTAGAATCTACTAGATTCAATACCAATAACACTACACGTTCGATGACTTCGGGCTCCAGCAAGCAAGCAAACAAGAAAGCAAGCAAGTTTCCGTGGGGAAGAAAATTGACACATTTGAAGTCGTCGTGACCTGTAAGGTAAGACGTCCGGTGCGTTCGTGTCGGGCGATGCGGCGGTGTTCGTGTCCCGCTGGCGGATGCAAGTTTTTCTGGTGAAGTGCGTGCTTGTGCGTGCTTGACAAGTGTTTGCGGTTGGCTTCCGCAGTGTGGGAGTAACATCGTGTAGGAGAGGTGGAACCCGCAAAATTGTAATTTGCGTGGTGGCTGGTAAGATTTGCTGTGGTAAAAAGTTTTCGTGGTGGTAAAATGTCTTGTGAGTCTGCACAGGTAGCTGGAGTGAGTCTTCCGCGGTCGCGGCCTACCCAGTCCGCGAGAACCGGGCAGATCACCTCAACGGTACGAAGGCCGGCCGACGGGTCCGCCAAACGACGAGACCACGCCTCCAGCACGGACTGCCGAGATTGGAGCCCCCGCGCTCCGGCTACACTTGCGCTAGGGCGCGCCACCTCGTAGGAGACTGTGAGGTATCCTTGAATGACTCTGACTGCGATCGCGCGCTGCCGGCGCCGCAGCGCGACGACGTTCTCGTGGGTAAGGACGTGGCACCAGACGGGTGCTCCGTATAGTGCCATCGACCGCACGGGTACCATCACCCTGCCTATTTCTGCCGTGAAGCAATGTGTATTTCGGTTTGAATGGTGGGGCAGCGGTTGTAGCTATGCTAAGACCTTAGAACTTCTATCTCAAGGTGTGGGTGCGTTTACGTTGTGGATGTCTATAATAATAATGAAGTGTCAAATCTTTTTATTCTACATAGATTTTTTATTTGCCATTACGTAAAAATGGAAATGGAAATGGAAGTGGGCGGGACACATGGTCAGAGGAAAAGAAAAATGGAGCAAAATAACTACACATTGGTACCCAAGGGAAGGAAAGAGGAAAAGAGGCAGGCAACAAAAAAGATGGGACGATGATATCAGGCAGGTTGCGGGCATAACATGGAGTAGAGTAGCCAGAGAGAGATCAGAATGGAGTAGGTTAGAGGAGGCCTTTGCCAACTGGCAAACGGACTTACAGAGAGTAAACAAGCACCAAATACACCAATTTTAATTTTCTAAAATACATATATATATACATATATCAGTATAAGTGCAGTAATATAAGAAACTTAATTTTATATCTGTTTTCCGAATAAAGGGCTCTATTATTATTATTATTATTATTATTACGTAAAAATTCTAAATCAGAACGATTCAAAAAATAGACGGGGCTCTTAGTTACAATTACGCGATGTCAAATCAAGATATTCCAATCTTCTAACTTATTATTTTTCGGAACTATCATATTCTTACCGGATTTATAATTTATATAATCTTATTGGAAATCTGTAGCAGCCATCTTGATCTGATCTGACAATATAATAGACTAGTTGATAAGAACGACTTGTCATATTTAATGATATTGTCGAAATTTAATGCGTAGCATAACTTAGACAACATAATATAACACCCAATAGATACAAAATCATCAGCAGATGAAATTACTCTCATACGCAAAACTGCAAAACAGGACAATTTTTTTTGCATTCTAATCTAAAGACAGAGAAAATAACAATATCATAACGAATTACGTAGTATGAAAAAAAATACTTCATATAATTTTAATATTTGAATGAAAGACCCAAGCTCGGGGTATATTTTGATTACCTGACCACCTGACTTCAAAGAAGCAAACTTCACTATTGGTCCATGATGAAGAGTTTTGCTTTTGCGATCAGCCTTACTTAGCCGTGCTTAAACTTTAAAAGTTCAATTAATTTCCGTACATGCTCTCTATAAACTTTCACTGACGTGTTGCATTACGTGCAACGAAAGAATCACTACTAATACATATTATTATATTTTTATTAATATAATATAATTATATTTCATCGCTTCATTTTTCAGATATAATATTTACCACGTAGTAACTTTAACCTACTGGTGACTTTGCACGCTTTAAGAGACAGTCAATTGACTCAAAAACAAAAGTGGCGTCACACTCCCACTACTGTCTTGTCTTGCCAAGCGGAGCCGTGCCGCTCAGAGCTCATTCCTTTTTCGTGCATGGTGACGAACACACGCGTTTTACTGGAAGTTGTGATAGTTTCCTAAAAAATATATATTAATTACGTAACAAAGTTAAGTTTTTAGCAATGCCGAAACGAAATACTGACGAAAAAATCGATCTTTATCTAAAGAAAATTCAAAAATTAACGGCTGAAAAAAGTGTACGACGACGACGGCGAGTGCGTGTTATTTCAAGTGATTCTTCCGAAGCAAATGAAGGTTACTTTTACTATTTCCTTTTTTATAATTTTCCTCTGTATCGCCAATTATGGGGATTGACTGCGAGTCATACCCACATAACTTGTTTTCTCCACAAGGAGTTGACATTAAATAATAACGTTGTATAAGTCCTATCGGGGTTGACTGCGAGTTTTCAACGATAAGTGATAACAACGTCTATTTAACACTAGTGTTAATTCTTGGCTTAATTAACCCTAAGACCTATGTCTTAGATGGCGAAACAACGCAGCGCACAGTGACCGCCGAGGTCCACCGACCGCCTTCGGGCGAAATGGATTCCTCATGGAACGATGCTGCGGGTACCTCCCCCGAGGCAATAACACCACGTGATAGTAAGGCAGCATCACCGTGTGATAATGCAGAACTCATAGCAGAAATTCCTATTTCTACGCCAGAGCATCCACTGCCAATGCCAGCTGCCGAGCCAAATGAGGCCGGACAATCTTTAGAGGCCTTATCGTCTGAAGTTGAGTTAGACCCTGATTTATTGGAGGCTCTTGGTGAATCCACAGATGCCGCTCCTGAATTTGGACCTAAAATTCATGACAGTTTGGCAAAGCTATGGCTCCCTTTACTGACAAAAGGCATGACTAAAGAGAATAAAGATAAGAGTTTGAAACAATACCTGATACCGGATAATTGCCGGTTGTTACAAGCCCCTAAAATAAATGGAGAAATTTTCTCGGCCATTCCTGAAGTAGTCCGTAACAGAGACAAAGGACTTTCATTCCATCAACAACAGCTCGGTTGTGGCATTACGGCCATAAATAGAGCATTGGATTTGCTTTTAAGGGGGGACAATAAAAAAGAGGCCATCCAACATCTCAGCAATGGCTGTCGTATATTGTCTGACCTGCATGCAACATCCACTCAGACTCGTATAAAACTTATTACTCCGAGTCTTGACAAGAATTTCCATCACGTAATCCAGGATACAGAAAGGGACGAAACCTTGTTTGGCAATAAGCTTTCGGAGAAAATTAAGGCAGCAAAAGCAATAGAAAAACAAGGTCTACAAATTAAAAAGACTAATATTTCAAAGGCTTCTAATCTATCGCAGTCGTCGGGAAATCGTCCATACAGTTCGGGAAACTGGACAGCCCCTCCTCGTCGCGGACGAGGAGGGTCGAAACGAGGCAGTGGCAGCCGACGCCCGTACTCGTACCAGAGCACAGCGACGCCGCCGCGCCCCCCCGCACAACAAGCAGCGACCGCGAGCAAGCCGCGTGCGCCGACCACATAATAACTCAGGTACACGCTGGCAGAATTCATTACTTTTATAATTGTTGGCTAGGCATTACTTCTAATAAGGAAGTGTTAGACTGGGTACTTAACGGTGTTTCTATACCATTTTGTAAGGAACCCATTCAGCAATTGGTGCCTCGCTGTTTCTTTTCACGATCGGAGAAAATTGATATGACTATTGCTATTAATAAATTGTTGGAGCTAGGGGCTATTATTGAATGTTCTCCGAGCAAGGGCCAATTTATATCAAAGATATTTCTTGCACCGAAACCAAACGGAGGTAAACAAACGCTTTATATTAAATCTAAAATCATTAAATAAATTTATTTCAAAGTCCCATTTTAAAATGGAAGACTACCGAACAGCTTCAAAATTAATACCAAAAGATGGATATTTAGCTACGATTGACTTAAAAGAAGCATACCTACTTGTGCCAATTCATCCTCGGCATAGGAAGTATTTACGATTTCATTTCGAAACTGTTGAAAATAAGTTGGTCACATATGAATTTACAGCTATGCCATATGGACTTTCTGTGGCACCTAGGGTTTTTACAAAAATTATGAGAGAAGTATTTTCCTGTTTGAGAAGTCGTGGTCATGATTCAGTTATCTATTTAGACGACACTCTTTGTATAGGGAGTGATTACCACATGTGTTCTTCCAATGTAAATGACACATTAAAGTTAATGAAGTGTTTAGGATTTGTTATAAATGTCGACAAAAGTTACAACCTAATCAAACGTGTAAATTTCTAGGTTTTATCTTTAACACCACAAATTTGACAATATCTCTTCCGGAAGAGAAACGTACTAGTATTATTCAGTTGGTTCAAAAGTTCTTGCGAATATCTCATTGCTCTATCCGTGAGTTTGCACAATTGATTGGAGTACTTATTGCTGCTTGTACAGCAGTTAAGTATGGTTGGCTTTACACTAAGATGTTAGAAAGACAAAAGTATCTTGCATTATTGAATAATAACGATTATGAAAAGAAATGGAAATTCCAAAAACTATTTTTCCAGGGTTAAACTGGTGGAGTTCAAGTACACTTACTACATCAAACCAGATGCGAAATACGGGTTTTAATAAGGAGATTTACACTGACGCATCCCAAACAGGCTGGGGCGCAGTTTGCAACGGAAATCGCGCACATGGTTGGTGGTCAGTGAGTGAACGTGAATTCCACATAAATTATTTAGAATTGTTAGCAATTTTTCTAGGCCTAAAGAGCTTATCACGCAATGAGTCAAACTGTTCAATACTATTACGTGTCGATAATACCACAGCTTTAAGCTACGTGAACCGAATGGTAGGGATTCAATTCCCTCATTTAAATGATATTACACGTCGAATTTGGCGATGGTGCGAAGAGCGCAACATAGTTATTTATGCATCGTACGTTAATACAAAAGATAACCGCGCTGACGCTGAATCAAGGATTGTAAACCCAGATACCGAATGGGAGTTGTCAGACTGCGCCTTTCACTCCATCATGTCGCATTTTGGTCAACCGGAAGTTGATTTATTTGCCTCTCGTACCAACGCCAAATGTCCAAGTTTTGTGTCCTGGAAACCGGATCCAGAAGCAATGGCTGTAGACGCGTTTACTATTAATTGGAAGAGTTGCTACTTTTATGCTTTTCCGCCTTTTTCAATTATTTTAAAGTGCTTGAGAAAAATTGTAGATGACATGGCAGACGGTATTTTCGTTTTTCCGTTTTGGCCTTCACAGCCCTGGTTCCCGTTGTTACAGAGATTAATGGTCTCTGAGATTATGTACCTCAATCCTCATAAATTTCTATTACAATCTAATTTCAGGGAACATCACCCCCTGCATGCACACCTTACCCTGGGTGTCGCGAGGCTCTCCAACAAGCCTTCGCTCAACGAGGATGCCCTCCGGAGGCTTTAGTTTTAATGCTGGCTTCGCTCTCCGAAAGTACGTTAAAACAATACAACGTGTCTTACAAACTGTGGTGGCAGTTTTGTAATCAATACATTATAAACGTTTTCTCACCATCTTTATCATTTATAATGTTATTTTTGGCTGAACAGTTTAATACAGGTTGCTCGTACAGCAGTCTAAACTCGCATCGATCTGCGTTGTCATTGCTCGTTGGTAGCAATCTTACTGCCGATGATAGCGTAAAACGATTGCTTAAAGGGGCATATAAATTGAAACCAAGTGTTCCCAAATATATCCAAACATGGGACCCCCAAATTGTTTTAAATTACCTAAAAGAATGGTTTCCTAACATAAATTTAAGCCTAGAAAAAATTACAAAGAAGCTTGTGACCCTGTTAGCTATTTGTACTGGTCACAGAGTCCAAACTCTGTCTCTTATAAAATTGGAAAATATTTCATTCACAAGCAGTGGTGCAAAAATAGTCATTTCCAATTTAATTAAGACGTCCGCGCCGGGCCGTGATCAACCTGTATTAGTATTACCAATTTTTACACATAATGTAAATATATGCCCTGCAACTACATTAAAAGATTACATTACTGTGACAGATAATAAAAGATTGCAAAACAATGGTAATCTTTTATTAACTTTTAAGCATCCACACAAACCAGCCACGACCCAAACAATAAGTCGTTGGATAAAACAAGTACTTTCGGAGAGCGGAATAAACGTGTCGGTGTTTGGTGCCCACAGCACACGACATGCATCTACTTCTGCCGCTTTCAGCGCAGGCGCCAGCGTTGACACTATACGTAAGGCTGCTGGGTGGACATCCTCGTCTAGCGCTTTTGCCCGGTTTTATAACCGCGTACTGATCGATGATGGGAACTATGCGAAGTCTGTCTGTTTATCATCATCAAGACAATAATTTGATTGTTGCATGATATACAAAATAAATAATTATTCTAAAAAAAAAAAAAAAAAAAGTTTTATTTAAACCACAGCACAACTTTCCAACGAACTCCTCTAAAAATCTACGTGGTAAATATTATATCTGAAAAATGAAGCGATGAAATATAATATAAGATCAAACGAACTTCCCAAGTGAAGTTCGATCATTATTATATGAATCGCTTCATTTGAAGATATAATATTTACCACGTAGTAACTTTAACCTACTGGTGACTTTGCACGCTTTAAGAGACAGTCAATTGACTCAAAAACAAAAGTGGCGTCACACTCCCACTACTGTCTTGTCTTGCCAAGCGGAGCCGTGCCGCTCAGCGCTCATTTTATTTAGAGATTAAAAGCAAAACTTTCCTGGGTATAGCGTAGCTTGGGTTGGGCGGGTGATAATGAATTATATCTTCAAATGAAGCGATTCATATAATAATGATCGAACTTCACTTGGGAAGTTCGTTTGATCTTATATAATATTTATTAAAATCTTATTAATTATACAGCATTGAAAAAAATGATTAAAAATACAATAAAAAAAACACTGTAGGTATAGAAAAGATATTGCCGCTGACAGCAGTGTCTATGATACAAGACACCACTGGTTAGGGCTTCAGAATGAAAAACCTCCTCACAATACGCGTTATATCAAGGATAAATGCTTTCTATACCAGGCACCTAGCCCAGCTGGATAAAAAAGTTTATTAAAGCGTGGGTCGAAGCTTTTTTAATGCTTACATGGACGAGCTCACAGCCCACCTGGTGTTAAATGGTTACTGGAGCCCCTATGGGCTACACATGGGCTACACATGGGCTATACATCTACAACGTAAATGCGCCACCCACCTTGAGATATAAGTTCTAAGGTATCAGTATAGTTACAACGGCTGCCCCACCCTTCAAACCGAAACGCATTACTGCTTCATGGCAGAAATGGGCAGGGTGGTGGTACCTACCCGTGCGGACTCTAGATGTCCTACCACCAGTACACCAGCTTTTCGCTATCAAACCGTGTACCGACACTAGTATCAGGATAATGATGAATGAATCAACTTGGCACAAGGCAATAGTCTCGTGGGCCAGGTCTATAATACAGTCAAACCTGGATAAGAGAAAGTTCAAGGGAGCATAATCTCATTCCCGCTTAAAGAGGTTTCTCACTAACCCGAGTTTCTCGCTAATGCTCCCTCTGAATTTTATTTCGCGATTTTCCGTATTCAAACGCATTCACTATTTTAAGTTTATCACTTAATGACAGTACTTTAATTTTCCTTTTAGACATGATGCAGAATAGAATTTTTCTTCGCAATTGATTAACGATAAACTGAGTAAGTCCGACAATCATGACGGTACACAGGCACATGTGTCCATTCGAAAAGAAAGTTAAAAATAACAACGTTATTTAGTTCCACGAAATTGAATAGGTTCAATATTGACGAGAAAACAATTCAAAAACAATGGTAGAAAGTTCCACAAAAGTTAACAATGAGTCATAAAATAACAGATGTTAAACTTGTAATTTGTTTTTTCATTTGTTCCTCCTAAATAATATAAATAAATAAAGCTCGACTCTCGCTTATAGAGGTATAGTTAAGTAGCAGTCTCACTTACGGAGGTCCATGAGGGAAAAACGACTCTCTCTTACAGAGGTTTCTGTTTCTCTCTAATAGAGGTTTTGGGGGCTTAAAATGACGGGTCCTGGTTATTACTCTCACTTATAGAGTTTTCTCACTTATCCAGTTCTCACTTATCCAGGTTTGACTGTATATGTTTTTTTTTATTATAGTCATACCTCGAACATCGATTCTTCCTATATATATATTTTATTGCTTAGATGGGTGGACGAGCTCACAGCCCGCCTGATGTTAAGGGGTTACTGGAACCCATAGACGTCCACAACGTAAATGCGCCACCCACCTTGAGATATAAGTTCTAAGGTCTCACGTATAGTTACAACGGCTGCCACACCCTTCAAACCAAAACGCATTACTGCTTCACGCCAGAAATGGGTAGAGCGGTGGTACCTACCCGTGCGGACTCTAGAGGTCCTACCACCAGTACACCAGCTTTTCGCTATCAACATGGTTTTACCGACACTACTATCAGGATAATGATGAATGAATCAACTTGCCAAATGGCAATAGTCTCGTGGACCAGGTCTATGATACCTACATGTTTTTTTTTATTATAGTCATACCTGGAAAACCGATTCTACCTATTTTTTATACGGTCTTCAATTTCAGTGACTGCTCTAATTTATATAATAGCTTATTATATACGGCCTTTTTCAAAAACAATCGGACTGATTAATAGGTGGACTGAAATTTTGTCTTACGCATTAATATTCAGCATAAAAAGAAATGCGTTTAGGACTCGATTAGATTTAAATCGTATTTTTTTTAGCAAGCACACTGCAGAGTTAGTTAAACAGTAAGCAAACTCACAGACATCAAACGTAATGTTTATTAATTAACAGTGAAGATATTGTTGTCTTATCTTTCATGTTTGTATCTATACATTTATATAAAATTGGAGTGTCTGTTTGTAAAATTGAAATAACTGCTTTTTATTACGTGCATATGAATACATATACGGTACATACACCAAAATAGCATTTTTTTAAATGTTTGCCTGTCTATCTGTCTCTTTGTTCCGGCTAATCTCTGGAACGGCTAGACCGGTTTGGCTAATTTTGGTCTTGAATTATTTGTGGAAGTCCAGAGAAGGCTTAAAAGGTAGATAAATATGAAAATACTCGGAATTAAATACAAATAACAATTTTGCTTTTCCTTTGATGTATTTTAAGTTTATTTTATTCAAAAGTTTAGGTCTTTTATTTATCGATTGAGGCACTACGAAGTCTGCCGGGTCAGCTATCAATAATAAAATTTAATGTTTCCGAAGGGAAGTGAGGGCGGGTCGCTAGTCTCCAAAAAATTAGTAATTATTGTCACTTTCAACTCGATCTAAATATTTTGCAGTTTTCTGAGAAGACAGACTTTTTTCAATGACCGTTTAATTTAATTTTGTGCAGTGAGGTCGAGGAACAATCTAGCTAACAATTACCTTAGAACCAGTACAGCTAAGGTGACCACAAAACATAAATATATTCGACCAAAATATATTTAATAGGTTTTCGATTTCGAACAAAAATCATGAAACCAATTTTAATACTAGCTAATATTTAATTAAATTGCCAATAGGGTGGACGATCTCACAGCCCATCTGGTGTTAAGTGGTTACCGGAGCCCATAGACTTCTACAATATAAATGCGCCACCCACCTTGATATAAGTTCTAAGGTTTCAGTATAGTTACAACGGCTGCCCTGCCCTTCAGGACAAACCGCAATAGAGCTTCACGGCAGAAATAGACGGGGTGGTGGTACCTACCCGTCCGGACTCACAAGAGGTCCTACCACCAGTGATTACGCAAATTATAATTTTGCGGGTTTGGTTTTTATTACACGATGTTATTCCTTCACCGTGGAAGTCAATCGTGAACATTTGTTGAGTACGTATTTCATTACAAAAGTTGGTACCCGCCTGCGGGATTCGAACACCGGTGCATCGCTACATACGAATGGACCGGACGTCTTATCCTTTAGGCCACGACGACTTTGTTCATCATTTCGGGCATTACTCGTTCTTATATAATATAGGATTCATTAAAATATAAGTTGAAGCGTTATAATCATGGACACCCCGTGAATAAGGGTACAGATTGCTACTTACGTCATGAACGAAAAAGATGTAGAAATTAAGTTCTCGCGACTTTTTCGTTTCGTTTTCAGCAAATATCACTGGATATTTTTTTCCATATTCCTTGAAATATCCATGCCATCACCATCTTTATCTCATCATATATAATGATGTATATATAGTATGATATACTGTTCATTTATTGTAGCTAATGTTTTTTGTAGGCTACATGTGGTGATGATGATGTTATGTGCCATATAAAATAAAGGTCTTATATAACTTAATATTTTATTATACTTTGTTGTATGACACACATACACACACATACATAACACACACACACACAAACACACACACACACTCACACGTACGTACTATATTCTTACAGATCGTTCTTCCTGGTTAACTTACTTTACCTGGTGACATAGCACTGAACCACTGACTTTTGTAACACAGGTTTTCCTAGCATAAAAGTCAGGGAATATTGTTATTGTATACCTCATAAGAAAGCCATGTATATTATTATACTAGTGTTAAGATTTCTTGTACGTGTTTTTATTTTAAGAGGCTTGAATAAATATTATTATTATTATATTATTATCGCTTTTGTAGCGCATCAGGGATGTTTGCAGACGCGCACATAGATTGTTTTTACGCTACCATGCGTAAGAGGTGTGCATCTCTGGTAAGCAGAGTGAGGGCCAGCTCCAACAGTATCCTGAGCATGATCGCAAGCAGGCTGGACTGTGTATACATGGGTCGCTGTGGTGCCATCTGCCATGGGATGTTACGACAGTAATTCATTGTGATGTAAATATAACTATGTACTAACATAGGTCTAAGTCTTATTAACAATTTATATGAGTCATGGTTACTTGCAATAAAAATATTATTATTATTATCTTGGGATATGAAGTAAAAGTCACGTGAAAGGAAAAACAAAACTGTTATTTTTTTTAATTCTGAGCATTTTCATATTTATCTACCTTTTAAACCTTCTCTGGACTTCTACAAATAATTCAAGACCGAAATTAACCAAATCGGTCCAGCCGTTCTCGAGTTTTAGCGAGACCAACGAACATTTTTTTTTTTTTTCCTACCTATGCTGATAGCCTTGAGAGGCTATTTCAGCTTCACCCTAACGTTAGTAACACTGACCCTAGCAAGAGCAGTGCTTCGCAGAATCTACCACCGGATCGGAAACGCGACCCACTGAGAAGATCCGGCGAGAAACTCAGTGGGCTGTGTCTATGGGTTAGTTCGCTCGTCGAGCCCTTCGTCGCAAGCGACGGGTTCGACGAGGACGGTGACCGGTACTTGTGGTGCCTAAAAGCACCGTTAATGGATCAGGAGGATCCGTAATGACGTGCTTTGGGCGACGTCGACGGTTTACCATTCGGTCTACTGGGTCGGGTATGTAATTTCCAGCGGCTACGATGAGAGGGTTCTCATGTCGTGCCGCCTTCTCAAAATGGCGCAGCGATGCCGACTGTAGATACTTACTAAATGAGTCGAGCTCCAGGTCATCGTGGAGATCCACATTCCTAAGGAACCATGGCGCTCCGACGGCTATCCTGCAGAATCGTGATTGAATAACCTGAAGGGATTTCAAGTGGGTGCGGGCTGAGTGAGCGAACACTACGCTTGCATACGTCATACGGGGCGTATACAAGTTTTGTAGAGAGTTACCTTATTGCGGAGGGACAGTTTGCTTCGACTACAAAGCATTGGATAGAGTCGTCCTAGTATAAACGCGGCGCGGTCGCGTACCGTTTTTATATGGGGACGGAATGTCATCCCTCTGTCGAGGGTGACGCCTAGATATTTGACCTTCGAGACCCACGGTATGGGCTGACCAAAGAGAGTGATGGGACTAACGGCGGAGGTGTTTGCGCGCCTACTACGGAGTGGGATGCTTGAAGTGATGTTCGGAGGGCGACCCCTTTTGAAGAGCACCGCTGCGCTTTTCGTGGGGTTGATGTCAATTCGCCACTTCCGGAACCACTGTCCCATGGTGGCTACTGCGATCTGGAGTCGCCGATGAAGCAGCGACATCTTCCTACACGAGTAGTAGATAGCCGTGTCATCGGCGAAGAGCGCTAGATGGGTCTCCGGAGATCGGGGTATATCATTGACATACAAACTAAATAATAACGGGGAGAGCGCGGAGCCTTGCGGGACTCCGGCGGTCAGTTGACGGGAACGAGAACGAGTTCCCTCTACTCGATATCGAAACGAACGGTTCGACAAGAAGTCTCGTATGATGAGCACGAGTCTGTCTGGCACTCCCATGTTGTACAGTTTATAAATTAAACCGTTGTGCCAGACTTTGTCGAACGCCTTCGCGATGTCGAAGAAGAGGGCGCCGGTCGGGATTTGTTTATGCCTATTTAGTCCTATCAGGATGTGCTCCGTGAGGCGGTGCTCTTGTTGTACGCACGAGTGTTTTGAGCGGAATCCGAACTGTTCGTCTATGAGAATTTTGTTCGCGGTAACAAAATCCCAGAGGCGTTTCCTAAGGAGCCGTTCGTAAATTTTTCCTATCGTCGGGAGGAGACTAATCGGACGGTAACTAGAAGTTTCGTTTCTCGGTTTGCCCGGCTTATGTATACCGATAACGTCCGCTTCTTTCCACACCGCGGGAAAGATGCAGTGCGTCATAGCGGCATTTAAAATTGTAGCCAACATTGCTATCAGTTGGACTGGCAAAAGTTTTAGCGCGCGGTTGCGGATGCCGTCGGAGCCGGGTGCCTTCCTAGGTTGTAGGTTGTGGATCGCGTCTCTAACTTCGTCAGTGGTAATGGGGGGTAACGCGTCCGAGGGCGGCAGGGAAGCTCTGCGCTCGACCTCCCTGTCGACTAACTCGGTGTGTTCGGGGTCCGCGTGTTGAGTGCTGGTGGTGCACTGCTCTTGCAGTGCATCGGCCAGCAGCTCAGCCTTGTCATCGTCATCGAATGCCGGTGGTTGGCCTGAAGGGCGTACAAGGGGAGGCATAGTAGCGGTAGTTTCGGATTTGAGAGTCCTAGCTAGTCGCCAGTATGCTTGGTGGGAGGGCGCGAGTTGTTCTAAATAACTATGCCAATTATCGTTACGCGCGTCGCTTAAGCGGGAGTGGACTTCGCGTTGTAGGCGACGCATCCGAATCCGGTTTGAATGCGTGGGAAGACGATCGTAGGCCCGGATTGCCGCGTTCCTAACTCTTAAGAGATTCCTAAGGTCGGGGGATAGTCTGATGCGGTGGAAGCTGTCCTCCACATCGACTTCTTTTGAAGATCTAATGATCGCGGAAGAGATGTGATCGGTAATGATGTTTATGGATTCGACGGTGTCCTCGGGGGATAGATTCGAATCCGGGCCGTAAGGGAGGATTGGCGGAGCGGCTTCGGCTAGGCACGTGCCCAGCTTATTCCAATCTACCATGGTCCTCGTAACAGTGACTGGGTTGTGAGGGCGACCGAGCTGCATAACGACAGGTCGGTGGTCTGAGTCGAGCTCTGACAGTGCTTCGATGGAGAGCAAGCGCAGAGTTACGTTCCTAAGCAATGCCAGGTCTATAGTGCTCGGACGGAGCGCGATGTTATACGGATAACATGTTGGAGTTGGGGGACCGACTACTTCAAAGGTGAGGTCGTCTATAAACGCGTCGAGACGCCTACCGTTAACGTTCGTACGATGGCAGTTCCACCTAGTGTGGTGGCAATTTAAATCGCCTGCCAGGATGACAGAGTCTCCCATGCCGAACAGTGACTCGATGTCACTGCTCAGAAGGGGCTTGTCCAGGGGGAGATAAACGGATGCGATGACGATCGGCTGGTGTCCCGTCAGCGAGATACGGCACACTGACGCCTCGATATGTGAGAGCGAGGGAGTATCGAGAGGGACAACGTGCAGGGCCCGCCTATAGTAAATGGCAGTCCCGCCTTTGGAGGCGGTGAGTCTGTCATTCCTAACCATGACGTAATTCGCGACTTTCGGGTCGCGACGCGAGGGCTTCAGACAGGTTTCCTGCACTAATAGAATATCTACAAGATTGTCGCGGAGGAATTCAAAAATTTGATCGCGTTGCCGCGCGAGTCCGTTAGCATTATAGAATGCTAACGTAAGGGAATACGGTTTTTCTCTACCTTTTTGCGCCATTGGTTACCGGTAAAGATTTTTATAACGTGCGGGACACGGACTCGTAGACGTCCATGTGATCGAAAGCGGCCGCGAGTCGCTGTTCGGGGGTTACCGACCTACGTATCGCGTCTGCGAACGATCGCAGACGGTCGAAGTTGACCGCGGTGACGAAGTCACGCACGAGCGTGAAGTCGTTGACGGCAGAGGGTTGCGGGGGACGGAACGCGGGCGCGGGGCGAGGTGCGAGCAGGGGCTGGGGCGCGGGGCGTGTCACGAGCGGGGGCGGGGGTGCGGTTTCCGTTCCCGCCTTCGTATACGGCAGCGGCTTTTTCCACGCCGAGACCGTGGGAACTGCAGCCGGCACGAAGGCGGGTTTCGGCACTGAAGGTGCCGAAGTTTTTGGGCCGACGGTTCGCGGAGCTGGGTGGGTTGGACGTTTTCGCGGAGCCCTAGGACATCCACGGTAGTTCGCGGGGTGCCCTTGCTTAAGGCATAGGACACAGCTTGGAGGTTCGGTCGCGGTTTCCCTATCTCTAACGCAATCTAACGTAGCGTGATCGCCGAGGCATTTCACGCAGCGGGGACGCGCGTGGCAATTACGCGCCGAGTGGCCATAGAGTTGGCACCTGTAGCACTGCCCGGGAGTGCCACGTTTATGGGGGGCTTCGATGGAGACCCCGGATAGGCCGCAAACTGTCGAGAGGCATGAGATTTTCTTTTTTGCCTCTGGGGTTGGCTCCAACGCGACGAGAATCATATTATAGGGCTGCTTGCCCCGCCCTCTGTGCATCCGATGCACACTAACTATAGGGAGTGACTGAGCGATCAGATCCTCCTTAACATAGTCTGTCTAGTTCTTTCGGTACTCCGCGTATTACTACGCGGAGCTCGCGGTCCTCCTGAAGAGCATAGGTGTGGAAACCTATGTTCTCCTTTCGGAGGTATGCTGAGAGGGCCCTATGGTCGCCCGGCGTTGCGACTTTGATCTGAATCCCACGCGCATGGGTGTAGTTAATTTTATTTGCCTGAAGGGCCTGGGATACTCGATTCCACGCTGTCTTCTCTTGAAGTATCAGCGGGGGCGGGGCAGCTACTTTAGGAGCGGGCGCGGGCTTGGGACGCGGCGGCGGGGTTACGCGACGAGCGGAGTCCGACTCCGGTGTCACGACTACCTGCGGGCGGGAGGCGGTCGCGGATTTTGTCTGCTTCGTCGTGGAGCTCCGGGACTCCACGGCGCGAGTACGCTTTTTACCGCGCGTTACGGTTTGGAACCCATCCGAAGTTCCAGGCTGAGGGCTTGACGCGGATTCGAAGTCCATCTCCGATTCGGTATCGGAGCCTGAACTCGAAACGATCGAGGTCGCGACGGACGAAGCGCGTGATGACGTAAACGACGCGGGCGCGGGGGTGGGGGTAGCGTTAGGCGCTATGTGAGCCGCATCGTGGGAACGTGCGCTCGAACTTGACGCGGCGGCGGGGGGCGCGCGGCGTGCCTCCGAGGCACGGTTGAGAAACGCGGCGACGGACGCGGGGGGAGAGGGATTGCCACGAGAGGCCCTATACCTAACATACTCGGCCCTAATTGTCGGGTACCTTTCCCGGAGGAACCCGACAAAATCACTATCACTGACAACACTTTCACTAATTTCTTCCATTTCTTCTTGTCTTCTTGCCCGGGGGGGGTGGCCCCGGGACTTTTGTTGAACTCGCCGAAAGGCCAGGCCCCGGATAGGATTTGTAACCCCCCTGTGCTGCAGGACAGCAAGGAGCAGGGGGGGGGAATGCCTATGCCGTGAAAATGGCAATCGGCGGGGAAAAGGAAAGGAACCCGCTCGGGCTGTATAATGCTACAGCAGGCGGAATCGCGAGCGGGGGTCTAGTCTTGAAAAAGACAGTTGGTAAAGGGTGGGTTCGCGGTTACAACACTTTAGCGCACAAAAATGGACTCCGAGACGCAGATCGCAAGCAACCAACGGATCGGAACGTCCGCACTACCGAATTGTAAGCACGATGTATTCACGGTCACTAAACTGTCAAGCACAGCTGTGAGTTCAGAGACGCAGCTCGCAAGCGGGCCACGGATCGGAAAGCACGTCCGCGCACGACCGAGTCGTGAGCGAGAATGCCAACGAACAGAAATTCATTTTTATATATATAGAAGATTAATACGTGAAGCAAACACTTTGTATCCCTTTTTACGAAAATTACGCGGACGAAGGAGTATGAAATTTACTACACTTATAGAGAATATAGAGAAGAAGTGCACAATGCTAATTTTTTTTTAAATAATGAATACAGTATACATTAAATCAATAAAGAAAACATTACGCACACTACCATGTATTTGACACTACACATACATAGAAATATACTCTTTGTTTACTGTCAATTGGGGAAATTTTGTTATTGTTTAAAGTGTTTGGTCGAATTGAAAATAGATTAATATTGTTTGTCATTAATATTATTGATCTATAGTGCAGTTTTGACGAATACTGTGATAATATTATCGAAATATAATAGTGTTTGACAATAGAACCATAATTCTGTTTAAACTTATAAAAAAAATAAAAAAGAATTAAAAAAGCCCTTTATTCCATTCAATTACATTTTTTTTTGTGTATTTTGTATATATATTATATGCATGGATCCCTCTCAGGTAAAGGCCTCCTCCAAAGATTTCCATTTTGTTTTGTCTCTGGCGACATAAATCAAATGTGGTCCAGCAACTTTTCTGATGTCGTCCTCCCAACGCGTGTACGGTCTACCGCCGCGCCGCTTGCCCTGTGGACCGTCCCATGCAGTTACTTTAGAGGTCCATCTCCCATCCCCGAGTCGTGCTACGTGGCCAGCCCACTTAAATTTCAATCTCTGAGCATATTTGAGAGCGTCTTGCTTCTTGTTTTTGTATGACGGATTCTGTGTGTCTTTCTTATGTTGAGCATACTGCGTTTCATTCCCCTCTGGCACGTATTTAATTTATTTTTTATGTTACACGTAAATTTCCCCGTCTGGCAACCGTATGTAAGACACGGCAAGATACAAGTGTCCATCATTTTCTTTTTTTCTTCTTTCTCTTTTAAACTTATAATTTCAATTAATTATAGTCGAATCTCGACTACTGCGGGGCCACTAGTATATATAGATATACGAGTAAATACGAGCGACCATTGTCGCGAAATTCACCCACAGACACAGAACACTAAGTTTTGTCGCAGGATCTTCTCAGTGGCTCGCGATTAAGATCCGGTGGGAGATTCAGCAAGGCACTGCTTAGCAAACTCTCTCAGCCTGAGCTCCTTAGGTTACCGGCAATTAAGTAATGGAAAACATGTATCTAGTTCCGAAAGTAAAATAAATAGAGATTACAAAAATTTTTAATATTCTATAAAATGTTTCATTTGAAATATTAAATTTTAACCACAATATATACTAACTGATAATATAAGGCTAATGTGTGGTTTTATCTATAGGCTAGTTCATACATCGTACTCTTCGTCAAAATTGATGAGTTCGACATGGAAGTCATGTGTAATAACTAAAAGTAAAAACGATAGAATTTTTAATTATAAAAAACTAGACAAATAAAAAAAACTAGACAACACGCTTTATATAAAATTCAACTAAAAAATAGAAAATAAATTTTAATAAAGTTAAATTGAAAATAGTGTAAAAAAAATATATTGTATTGTAAAAAAAACGTGGTGTGCTTTTTAAGATATTATTGAAATAACAATTCTTCTACTCATATCTGTCAGAAAAATATTTATAACTAATAACACCATGCACCCCACGCCACGCCCTACAATTTATTAAAATTTATTATCTATTTTTTAGTTGAATTTGATAATAAGCGTGTTGTTTAGTTTTTTTAAACTATTATTTATTTTTCATTTTTTAGTTGAACTTCAATTTTTTCAAATTTTTTTTCTATTTTTTTTTCAATATTGAATTGTTATCGGTTCTTGATAAATTTACAAAGTTTGAATGAAATCTGGTCGTTTAAAGTTGATCAAAATCGCGTCTAAAGGAGTCAGTTACAAACATACATACAAGTGAAGATAATATAAAGTGTGTAAAAACAAATAACTTTTTAACTAATCCTTCTTTAATTTGTTTCAAAACCAAATTATCTTTATTATTTTAAACTTTAATTATTTTAAAATATACCGCATTACATAAGCAACAAGATCATACAAATGGACCTAAATATTCCCACAGGGAAAGAGGAAATAGTAGCTTACAGCAAAAAATACCAAGCCAGGTTGTCGACACACGTCAATAAATTGGCGTCGGACCTAGGAGGCACAGGAGCTGTGCAGTTTACTAGATTAAGGAGGCACAGTATACCTACATTACAGAACAGAAATTAAATCTAACAATAAAAGATGAAGGTGTCACTGGACATCTGATTCTGTTTATAAATCTATTAAGAATAAATTCAGCCAGAGGAATAGCTCATTGTTAACTGAAAAACAGATCGCTACGAGACATTAAAACATAAGAGAAAAAAAAAAAAAAAAATTATATATGACGGCGTTAACGATATTTATGTTATACAGCACGTGCAATAGGAGTGACTCACACAAGCGAGGCGCGCCGGCCGTGTCGTTCCACTCGTAAACAACAGCTGCAACAGAAGTGACTCATAAGCCAGCTGCGCCGGCTAGTATAAAAAGGCGGAACGTGCCTTGAAATGAACATTCGTTCGACTGCGTTTGCCCGGTGCACTTACTATATCGTTGTTACGTTGTGTGATTCAGTGACTGTTGTACGTACTGGTTAAAGTTGGACAAGTGTTAAAGTGAATTGTCAAGTTAACATATTGTTGATTAAATCAGAAACCAAAGGTGACTTCGTTTTACTTGGTGTTCAACAAGATAATATCTACCCTTAAGCTTACATCAGAAGTGAGATCAGGACTCTACTCTCACTGGCGTGACGTGTTTGAACATGTTCGAAGTACAGCAAAAAAAAACATGATGCAGATCAGAATACTAGTAGTGGTACGCCACAAGAGCGTGAATGCAGCATACGTAAGTCGTGTAATAACGTCTCTGTTACCTCGATGGAAGATCTGAGCCACGAAGAAATTGTCACATCTTACGTTCTGGCTCATGTTGCCCAGTTTGACTGTCGACTTCATCACATGGCATTTACTAACGGAAATACAACACGTAACAAGCTATTGCAAGAAATTAAGGCAAGTGCAAATCTCAAGTGAAACTTCGATCGCAATAATGGATCTGTCATGACGAGTGGGTAGTTCCGACACGAATCGTTTTTAAGCCAATGACTACTGCTAGAGTTACATGGCACTAGTACAGTAAACCAGGACATGAGACTGTGAATTGTCGCTGAAATTTTAGAATCTACTCGATTCAATACCAATAACACTACACGTTCGATGACTTCGGGCTTCATCGAGCAAGCAAACAAGAAAGCAAGCAAGTTTCCGTGGGGAAGAAAAATTGACACATCTGAAGTCGTCGTGACCTGTAAGATAAGACGTCCGGTGCGTTCGTGTCTGGCGATGCGGCGGTGTTCGGGTTCCGCTGGCGGATGCAGGTTTTTCCGGTGAAGTGCGTGCTTGTGCGTGCTTGACATGTGTTCGCGGTTGGCTTCCTCAGTGTGGGAGTAACATCGTGTAAGAGAGGTGGAACCCGTAAAATTATAGTTTGCGTGGTGGCTGGTAAGATTTGTTGCGGTAAGAAGTTTGCATGGTGGTAAAATGTCTTGTGAGTCTGCACAGGTAGCCGGAGGTGAGACTTCCGCGGTCGCGGCCCACCCAGTCCGCGAGAACCGGGCAGATCGCCTCGACGGTACGGAGGCCGGCTGACGGGTCCGCCAAACGACGAGACCACGCCTCCAGCACGGACTGCCGATATTGGAGCCCCCGCGCTACGGCTGCACTTGCGCTAGGGCGCGCCGCCTCGTAGGAGACTGTGAGGTGCTGTGGCAGGTCCAACCAGAGACGTCAACGTGTGTTCCAGAGCTTCAGTGTGTTACAGATAAGTGGTTTTGGCTCCCCCTTTATGTTCCATTCAGGGTCAGACTGTAGTCTTATAAAACAAAGCCATAGTAATTTATTCAATGGTAAGCGGTTTCATGAACAAGTCACCGTAGTCACCCTAGACACGTCCTTACGGATCCATCAGATCCAATAACTCTTGCATTAGATACCTTCAGCTCTAACACTAGGAGCAGGCTGAGGAACCCCAGTAATCGTACTCGTCGAACTCGACAAAGAGGTCGACGTGCAACCTAACCCATGCATCAGCCCACTGAGTTTCTCGCCGGATCTTCTCAGTGGGTCGCGATTCCGATCCGGTAGTAGATTCATTCGCGAAGCAATTGCTCTTGAGTTGTTAGGTCTCCTGCGGAGGCGCTCGGGCAGTTGTTAGCAAATCCCACCCCTCTTGGCTGAGCCTTTGCTCGCCCACCCGTCCTGGTGAAGCGGGAAAGGCCTCCGGGCCACCAGTAATCTTTCAATCATCTGCAGTTTTGGAAAACGATAGGTATAAGTTGAGATATGTAAATGGTTCTAGTGTACAAAGTTCCCCATGAAAACTTACGCGAAGTACCTCGAGGCCCGTCAGGCCTACTAGAAATTTCTGAAAATTATAGTGACGATGACGTGACGGCGTACACAGATGGGTTAATTAATCTTGTTCGTGAAACTGATCTTAATGATGACGACTCTATCACTGACAATAGAAGCGACATTTTTGTCCGCAAATAGCGATACAGCAAACATAGTCTGTGGGTAGTGATACAATGTCTGTAAGCTCAGGCACCTCAGGTTCAGGTGTTGGAAATGTAGAAAACGATGGTCGGTCTCGCACTATTTCTGAAGAAATTCCGTATAAATGTTCTGGTTTAAGAAATGTTTTAACAAACGCTACCGTACACGCAGATTAAAAAAAAAAAAAAAAAAAGAGAATTGTATGTGGCTAGAGAGATGTTAATCCGGACTAGCAAAAAAAAAAAAAGAAAAAAAAAAAAAAAAAAAAAAAAAGTGTGAAGTCATTGAAGGGTCTGTCCGGTCCAATGGCTTGGCTATAGGGATTTTCATCCAGATTAGCCACAACAATTAGCTACAGGGATTGCGATTCGGTCTAGCATTATCCGGTCCAGTTCGAAAAACTGAAGGGATAACAATTCCGGTCTAAGTTAAAAGGGACATACTTACATACCTGAAGAGTTTTAAATGAACTGGCCCAGGTATGTAAGCAGTCTGAAGGTTATTTATAGCCAGTATAGGATTTTCTGAAGAATTATGCGAACCGAACCGTACTAGATTGTTAATATCATAGACCACGTTTTAAGTTACATCCGTTAATGTCAGGATGAACGAACACGTTTGTTGTTCACAGACATACCATAAGAATGCGCGCACGAGGACGAGCGCACGTCAGTATGGCCGTGACGGCGTTAACGATATTTATGTTATACAGCACGTGCAATAGGAGTGACTCACACAAGCGAGGCGCGCCGGCCGTGTCGTTCCACTCGTAAACAACAGCTGCAACAGAAGTGACTCATAAGCCAGCTGCGCCGGCTAGTATAAAAAGGCGGAACGTGCCTTGAAATGAACATTCGTTCGACTGCGTTTGCCCGGTGCACTTACTATATCGTTGTTACGTTGTGTGATTCAGTGACTGTTGTACGTACTGGTTAAAGTTGGACAAGTGTTAAAGTGAATTGTCAAGTTAACATATTGTTGATTAAATCAGAAACCAAAGGTGACTTCGTTTTACTTGGTGTTCAACAAGATAATATCTACCCTCAAGCTTACATATATATATTTTTTAAACGATAAACGATAAGTAAGGTTTAAAGAAATAAAAAAAAAAGGATACAAATTAATGAGAATAAATAACAATTTCCGAAGGTATGTTACATTACTAAATTGATATTTTGTAACACTTCCCGATCTGTTACGTAACTTCACGAATATTGGACGAAGAAAAATCTCGCAAATTAAATTCAAACGCCCTTTGGAATCTTCTTACATTTTTTCACTCGGGCACTTGTATAATGGGCACGAGAAGCCTTCGTTAAAGCCATTACTATCAATTGTCCTCATAAATTGGAGATCAGTGTATTTGGTAGATGATTATATCACAGTTTTGAAGTCGTTATAGCCTAAAAGATAAGACGGCTGGTGTATTGTGTGCAACTTTGCCCTTGTTCGTAGCCCGCAGCTAGGTACCAATTTTCGTAATGAAATAAAAACCGAAAAAAACCGTTATGCATTTCGGTTTGAAAGAATCAGTTTGGGGTAGCCTTTCTACCATAAAACTGAGAGTTAGAAGAATTTAGGACGGGAGTGTCAAAACACATTAAAATATGGCAAAAATGTGTTAGAAAATACTCACAAAAAACTCTCTTTTTGTCTCCACCTTATCCCACTAGGTGGGGTCGGCACAGCGAATTTTTCTATTCCATTCTCTTCTATCAGCCGTCATCTCAACACTCCCTCCTCTCTCTCTCATATCGTCATTCAGACACTCCAACCATTTCTTCTTCGGTCGACCTCTTCCCGATCTACCTTGCACTACCATTTCCATACATCTCCTAGTCACATGCATGCACTCAAAATAAACTATCGAACAAATTTAATGATGGATGGAATAATGGATGCTTACTGCATTGTTAAACAACCGCTTAAATCTAATAATTGATTTAGCAAACTATTTGTTTTAAATTGAGTAATTTAACAAAACTTTGCTGCTTGAATAAAATAATTTTATAAATGGTGTACCACGCTTATTTCATAAACAATGTGTTTCGGGGCAGAGCTCCGCTGTAGATCTAGATGACAAATGACCGGTACTTATTTTTCTTTGTCTTCCTACACTCATTTCGACCTTCTTGAGATAAAATATAGCCCTAAGCTCTAATTATACCGCTTTGGGCGCCATTATTGCACTCAATGGTCGATGTTTAGAACAATTTAATAATCGAATTGATTGAAATTAATTTATTACTGGTGTAGGGTCTTTTGTGGGTCCACGCGGGTAGGTACCACCACCCTGCCTATTTCTGCCGTGAAGCAGTAATGCGTTTCGATTTAAAGGGTTGGGTAGCCGTTGTAGCTATACTTGAGACCGAACTTACATCTCAAGGTGGGGGGCGCATTTACGTCGTAGATGTCTATGGGCTCCAGTAACCACTTAACACCAGGTGGGATGTGAGCTCGTCCACCCATCTAAGCAAAAAAAAAGAACAGTTTCAACATTATTTCTGTTTACCAGATTGCGTTTAAATAATAACGCTTGCATGCTTCTGGTATGAACCATCTTAGTTTCTCTTAGGCTCTACGCTTCTGAACAGCGTTATAATAATATGTACATACACGAGTGCTATTTTCAACAAATATCACTGGATATTTTTTCCATATTCCTTGAAATATTCATGCCCTCACAATATTTATCTCATCATCATTATCTTGGGATATGTCTACGCTACTATAGACTTCAATAAAATTTTATAATAAATAATAATAATTTAGTAATAAAAAGTAATAAATAAAGTTTTTCAATCGATACTCTTATCATATTCCAGTTTTAAGTTGGATACTAAACTATATTTCTATTTTCTAGATATAAAACAGTGGCAGTAAATTTAAAAAAAGCATTAATTTAGACAACGAATTTTCCATTCTTCAAATCGAAACACATTATAGCAGGTATAAGCGGAACGGTGGTACCCAGCCGCCTGGGATCATAATATGACGCCCTAATACCAGTAAAATCCTTCAGTATCCTTCAGTAAAAGTCCTTCAACTGTAAAATCAAAATCTAATGAATAATTCTTCACGAATGATTTAACAGGATTGCCACATACCATCTCTCTATTCAAAGGCACATTTTTATTATCAATAGCTATTGAATTTGACAATGCAGCGAATATTGGTGAGCGGAAATTGAGTAATTTTCAAAACGAAATCCATTTATTTAGTTCCGTACCCTAAGTCACCGCATTTTGGGATCAGTCGAAAAAAAGCGCCATATTATTATCACAGAGGACTTTGACAGTGAATTTTTTTCTCCTTTTAAAAGGTTCACATAATTCAAAAGATTGTTAGGGACCAATCCCCAAAGTATAAAAATCACGCTATAAAAAGTATAGAAGAATAAATAATAACGATTTAATTGTGTCACACTGTAAATCGGAGTTTAAATTTCTTGTAAATATTAGCCGTTACCTTTTTTGAGTATCTAAGAAATTGCTGACGCTATTTCTCGTTTTTACTTTAATAAGTAGGTATAACTTCCATAGTACCACCGAACAAATGACGTGTGAGTCTTTTAGCACAGGAATGTGGTACATTGAAACTTGCGTCCCAGATATGCTCCGTTAAGACTATTTCCCAACATTGCCGTGACTAGAACTCATAGAGAATTTCGTCATTCTTCGCTGCAGTTCTCTCTAAACTATACACTTGATATAAAGAAATAAAATTTCGAATAAAGGATAATCATCATCATCATCATCTCAGCCTGTCTACTGTCCACTGCTGAACATAGGCCTCTCCAACTGATGTCCAGTGCGGCCGGTTCGTTGCCACCTGCATCCAACGTGACCCAGCAATTTTCACCAGGTCGTCGGTCCATCTGGTAGGTGGCCGTCCCACACTGCGTTTGCCAGTACGTGGTCTCCCCTCGAGGATCTTTGTGCCCCATTCGCTGTCCGATCTTCGCGCTATGTGGCCTGCCCACTGCAACTTCAGCTTGCTAATCCTACGGGCTAACATAGCTTAATGCAAATATTATAAGAAACATCATGATGCTTGCCATCTCGGTCGACAAGCTCTACAAATCAATTCTAGTCAATGTCGATGCTGCCGGGATCCCCCTTGAGAAGCAAATCCTGAATTGCAAGCTTTCGTTTCCTTACACAACCATAATTTACAAAACCGACGCTCCTAATTAAGAATTCCTCAACGCGAATCAGGATATTAATTTATTAATTACATTTAAGTATCCTAAAGCCTGTCAGATACCGAACAACACCGAAGTTTGATGAATATTTACGAACGAACAAAAATTTTATAAACTACCAAATTGAATAGAACTCCGCGTACCAATTAAAATTATAGAAGTTGTTAATGAATTCCGAAGGGTCTTGTGAATCTTTGTGACGGTTAGTCGCTGGACGAATGATGTGGGCATTAAGTTTACTTAATATAGATAAATAACAAATACCTCTTTGCTATTAGACAAATCTAACGTAGTGAAAGTAGAGAGGGTAAGTTAATAAGATTGACAAAGTTCAAATAAAACGTAAGCCACAGATTTTTAGAATTATTTTCTGTCTGTCTGCTTTTTTGTGTTTTTTTTTGCTATGATTTATTTCTTTGGCGAATATCACACTTAGAAGATTTGTGTAATTGACTGTTATTCTGGCACTTCGTGGAATTTACATAGAAATAGTAATAATACTATTATATTTTCGTAGATGAAGACCTAAACTTAAAGAAAACTATTCCATAACAATGTGAATGCTCGGCTTAAAGCATATGGTCGATGTCTCGATGAAAAAGTGCGTAATGAATTATTTCTGCATCATATAAATCATGCGTAAATGGCAACGTACTCGTGTTCATCAAGAAAAATGTTACCTTTGATTTGAATCTGGGTTCACTGGCTCGATTGCACTGTGCATCATCACTTCAAAGAAGTTTAAAGGTTTTTTTTACATACAGCCCACCTAATGGTGAGTGGTTACCGTCGCCCATAGAATTCAGTAATGCCAGGGACAGAGCCAAGCCGCTGCCTACCGCTAAGTACTCTCCACAAGCCTCGTTTGAAGAAGGACATAACATAGCGCTCAGGAAACACCGTGGAGGGGAACTCATTGCAAAAAGTTTCAAAGGACCATGAATAAAATAATAAAAACCCAAAATGGCTTCCAAATTACATGTTCCGGCTTTTAGTATCAAAATGTAACATTACTTCGTTGAGTTACGAAGCATTACATTTCTTAATGAGTCGATTAAAATTCAGAAGGTATTCCAGTGTGGTAGTCGACACATAGAACCCATACTATATTTTTAATTAACTACGTGCGTTCTTCTCAGGTAGTGTGTTTTTAACTGACCCCAAAAAAATTTACATTTTCTGTTAAATATATACTGTTATCTTAAAACAGAGAGGTGAGTGTGTTACGTGCGAAGTTTTAATTGAAAATATGAAATTGCAAGTGAACCTTGTAGCTTTCATAACCTTAAAATTTTGAGTAGAATAGTGTGATTCTTTTTTTTTTTTGTTGCCGTATAGGCAGACGAGCATACAGCCCACCTGATGGTGAGTGGTTACCGTCGCTCATGGACGTCAGCAATGCCAGGGGCAGAGCCAAGCCGCTGCCTACCGTTAAAATCGTTAATCTAATTCAGGGCCATGTGATGTTGAGTGTCTCTAAAGCCCAGAGACATTACGACGTGAATACCACTTGAGAATTCAGATCGAAATACTGTTCAAGCTAAGATCCATGAAATATGAAAAATGAACGATCTTCCGCCTATAAAGTCTATGGGATATAATCTATCTATGTTTTGTGGGAGAATTTTATCAATTTACCTATCACCACTGAAAAAAAACTATTCTGTTTTTTATTCCCAAAAAAAAAGCAATTTTCAATACCATTATCGGCAATTTTTTAAAGCGCCTAAAACAATTCTTTATTCTACAAAAATTCTCAGTTCGCTAAGAAACATTTTTTCGCGCATAACTGACAATGCCCACGAGAGATGACATAAAAAGGTCATAAAAGGGATATTATTGTAATAGCAGGATCAAGGTGAGTATTATAATATTATTTTTGGACCCAGTAAAGCGTTCTCGGGTAATTTCTGGAAGCAAGTTGTAAAATGTAATGTCGTGTCGTTACATAGATAGGGCTTTTTCACGCGAAACTTATTCTGGACTTATTGCGTTTTACAACGCTACTAGTGATGTTCGAAATAATTACCTTAATAACTTACTTTAATTAATTAATGATACTCTCACTAGGTTGACTTTTAAAAATGTGTATATTATAAAATATATATATACATTTTTTTTTTGCTTAGATGTGTGGACGAGCTCACAGTCCACCTGGTGTTGGGTGATTACTGGAGCCCATAGACATCTACAACGTAAATGCGCCACCCACCTTGAGTTATAAGTTCCAAAGTTTCAATTAGTTCCGTCATGGGTAAATGCAGAATCGTAAACAGAATGAAAAACGTGTGTACAAGCTCACCGCCAATTTGGTGTTAAGTGTTTACCGTATTCAGTCGTCGTCGTGACCTAAAAGATAAGACGTTTGGTGCATTTTGTATCTAGCGATGCACCGGTGTTCGAATCTCGCTGGCAAGTACCAATTTTTTTATTAAATACGTACCTTCACTATCATGTAGGTCACTGGTGCCCTACGCGGCGCACTGAAGTAACTATGTCGATATCTGTTACTAAACGCCTGGATTGACTAACTTTGCCTTCTTTTGTTTGTTAATGTATGGTTTATTCTCTTAGGTCTCTTAGAAATAGATTTAATCTCAGTATCTTCGGATTCGTCTTTCCCGTTTAGTATATTCTCAATTTAGTTTTACAGTTGTTTTCGCACGCATCCAACTACTACATGACTGCTTCACGGCAAAAATAGGCAGGATAATAGTACATATTCGTGCAAACTTAAAAACGATTCATATCATCCCTCATAATTTCTCGTCATTTTTAAAGTCAAGTCTCAAAACTAAAATAAAACCAGAATAAGTACACATCTTGACAATGGGTGACTTTTAAAGAATAATATAAAGGCAAGGCACAAAAGCGTTGTTCCATTCAGAGGAGTCTGAACGAAAGTGGCCGTCCAGAAAATAAATTATTACTAGAATTTTTCAATTAACACAAAAATACGAATTACGAAGCGGCCTTCTTGTTCAGAAATTATCTTTCTCGTATTTATGCGTAACTAAAGAGCTCAATTTTTAACACGCTTTTATTAGCTTCAGATGTACTATGTATGTTAGTATGTAACGGAATCTTTGAACATAATTTTGACCCCCTTCAAAACGTCGGATTAACTCGAAATTTGGTATACTTGTTAAAAACTGATGACAATTCAATATTAAAAAAAAAAATTTAAATTTTGAAATTCAACTAAAAAATGAAAAATAAACAATAGTTTAAAAAAATTATCAAAATACGCTTTTATAGAAAATCCAACTAAAATATAGAAAATAAATTTGAATTATAAATAGTGTAAAAAAAATATTTTTTTGTAAAAAAAGCGTGGGGTGCATGGTATTAGTAGTTATAAATATTTTATGAACAGATATTATGAGTAGAAGGGTTATTTTGTATCCTGAAAAGCATTGCGTAATTAAAGAGACTCACACAGTTCTCTTCCCCTAAAAGGGAAGATATATAAAACCTTAACAAGGCCTGCCGTCTTGTATGGATTAGCTTGTTAAACGAGTAAAGTGGCGGATGAAAAGTGATTGCATGCAGCAGAGATGCGAAAGTTGCGATGGATGTGTGGAGTAACGTGAATGGATAAAATACGGAATGAATATGTTAGAGGAACTCTGAAAGTGGCACCTGTGACACAGAAGCTGAGAAATGCGCGTTTGGTATCGTATGGACATGTGATGAGACGAAATTACCATGCGGTTGGTAAGAACTATGAATGTGGAAGGATATAGAGGAAGAGGTAGACCTAAGAAGAAATGGATGGTTGCGTGAAAGACAATATGGGTAAGAGGGGAGTGAGCGAAGAAATGGTATATGATAGAAGAGTATGGAAGGAGAAAACATGTAGCGCCGACCCCAGGTGACTGGGAGCAGGGTAGGAGAACGATGATGATAAAGAGATCCATTTTGAAATGACCATCACTAAACGTACGAAATTAACAAATTTGTTGAAATAACTCGAGCTCTAATACTTCTATGGTTTCGTAATGATATTTTAACTGAAACAAAAAGTAGAATTGTACAATGATTTTCATTTTAATTTTTGTTGCTTCAGAACGTGGTTACTGCCCGTCTTGGGACAGGAAAACGAAGACTCAATTGAATTGCACAACAGCTATCCCGCTCTTTAAACCAAAACGCATGGCTACTTCGCGACAGAATTATGTACAATCACGGTATGAAGTAAGAAAGCTTCGAGCTTCTACGTACAAGTTTAAAAAAGGGAGACGGTAAGTTCCAATAGAAGCCACTAAAAACAAGAACCCGGGTAGAACCTCGAATAAGCTAAAACTCAAAATAAACTAAAGTTAAGGTGATATGCTTACCCCTACTCTGACCGGACCCGGACGGAGATCGGACGTCGGGTGTAAGAGTGCAGGGGAGTCGTTTAGTGGGTGGGCCCTAAAATTTCTTGGGCCCGTGGTCTGCTCTCAATACCTGCAGATCGTTGAGTCTCACATACCCGCTACCCCGCGCGCCCCGGCCCCCGGACCAAAAAAAAATATGGTGACATGCTTAGAGTCCATTTTACTACCGAAACGTTATTGGCTTTTGTTAGTCTTTGTGCAATAATAGACAGTGAATCCCAACAAAGCTGCCTTTTTTTTATTGCTTAGATGGATGGACGAGCTCACAGCCCACTTGGTGTTAAGTGGTTACTGGAGCCCATAGACATCTACAACGTAAATGCGCCACCCACCTCGAGATATAAGTTCTAAGGTCTCAGTATAGTTACAACGGCTACCCCACCCTTCGAACCGAAACGCCTTGAACCAAGCCAAAGTTAGATTTAGTACCTACTCGCTTTTCATACTTCAGCAACAGTATAAGTTGAAATTAAGATTTCATGCTTCCACGGAAAGCGTTCTCTAGCTTAAAACTTCTCAGTGAGTTTGAAAATGGCCAGAATGATGGACAAAATGATAATTTGTTTCATTGAGCTTTCATAAAATAGCTTTATAGTTTGTTCGAGTGAATATACTGTAATTGTAAACTAATTCGGATTCGACACAAAATTCAAAAGAAGATATTTAGGGAAATTTGGCGTTCTCTTCTATCTTGAGGCATTTCTTTCACTAGCTGTACCCGTCCGCTTCGCTGGGCATTTAAAATTAACATTATTATTTCTACCCCTACAAACATACTCATCATTAACGCCCCCGCAACTGGTGTAGGGAGTCCAACACTCATATAAATATTAGCCTATCCATTAAGTACATGTATTTTCTAGATGGATACCAAGTTTCAAGTCAATCGGATGCATGGTTCAGTAGTTATAACGGAACATCCGTAAAAACCACTGTAAATTTATATATTAGTATAGATTCCATTTCATGCTATCGGAGCAGAGTTTGTATAAATTTTTCGGAACCATTACATCATGCACAAAGTGCTCCAGAGAACATTCTTCCAGGCACCTTCTATAAATACGAATTGTTATCGTGTCTTTTTTGTGCGCGATGGTGAGATCGTCACATCGTTGTGCTGCTGATAGCCAGAAAACAAAACATCTCAAACTTCAACCTCCTGTACGAAGGTAAGCGGCGACATTCAATTTGCTCTACCGCTGGACTTTGATAGATGGGTCGTGGTATCGTCTAACTACGTACAAACGTATTGCTTTTTCGCATTAAAAGTGTACAATTTCCAAAAATATTCGAAATTGAGTTAATATGCGTAAACAGTTGGTATCACCAGTATTTTTCTCACGGTCAAAAGGGCGTAGTTTTGTTTTAGTTCTTTTTTTTAGTTTACCTATGCTTTCACTACTATTAACAAAATTAATACATAATCTTATCTTACTTTAATGGACAGATAAGGTAACTGGTAAAAAATAAAAAATAAATGTTGCAAATATGATTAATATTCAAAATATTACATGTTAAACCTTTAAAACACTTTCCTGTAAAATTAGTAAGTGTTGAGATTATACAGTTTTAATGCGAGAAGATAACGTTATGTATGTATCGGCTTTGGAATAAACTCACTTTCACGGTGTTTCCCGAGCGCTATGACATGTCCTTCTTCAAAGGTAGGCAGCGGCTTGGCTCTGCCCCTGGCATTGCTGACGTCCTTGACCGATGGTAATCGCTTACAATCAGGTGGACCGTATGCTATCCGCAAAGGCAATAAAAAATGTATGCTTACAGCAATAAAGATTCAATAACTCGAACTAATCTTATTTAAGGTTCAATTAGTGAATTCAAAGAAATTGTTCGAGTTCTCGGAAGATCAGTAAACTTGAAGACCTCAAGCATCCAACATCAGCGTGAAACACCATAATTGCCACTTTGATGTAAACACAGTGTATAAAACGACATCTAGTAAGTAAACTTTTTTTAATAAAATTATGTGTTACGTAATTATTTACTCAAATGTTATAGAAAGTATTTAAACATTATAAGTCTTTTTACAGATTCTGACAGTTGTCTATTGAGAATAGTATTAACAATGGCAGCGGTTGCGTATCATCCACTCATCAATTGCTAGCTTTAAAAATCAATTTTAGTTGCTCGTCTTAGCTTATCTTGTTTGCTGGTAGACAGTGTAGTTTTTTGGTAAGTAGTAACTGTTGCTATGGACGGCAATAGGTTGAATTATAGGATGCTTTTATTAATATTCATTATAGACATCGCTCCAAAAAGGCTATAAAGGACCTCGATTCAAAGTCAGAGGATACGCGGCAAAAATCTCTGAAAGGCATTATGGATCGATATGGTGATTTCGGATATGTCCCTACACCCACAGCATACGATGGTAAAATCAGATGACGGAAAACTTTCCAATAATAACACAGACTAAAAGATAAAAGATACGGAAAGTAAACAAGGACATTGCAAGCCCGCACTGATTGTAGTACCATCATCCTACATATTTCTACACAGAATTATTTGTGTGTTCCTATCTAAAGTATAAAACAGTCGGAAGGCTACTAATCATACTACATAATACTCAAAGTGAACGGGAGCATACACTTTGTTATTTTTCTCTGGGCTCTCCACATGACATCGGGCAGACCAAGAGTTCGTATGCTGCATCGACTTCAAGTAAAAGATATATATTATTACGCGCTGGGGTTCGGGATAAATAAAAAATTCACCAAAGTACAACTTAAAACTGTATTCAACACTTAGAACACTTCACAAGCACTTTAAAACTCTCAATCGCTTGTTCCGCTTCGCTTCAGGTGATCCGTTGGCTGTTTCGCTTCGAGTAGCTCTGATTACTGACTGACTGTGTGCCATCTCTACAACGCTTTTATAGCCTATACCTCATCCTTAGAATTATCGAGAATATTCCACATATCTCTAGTAGGAGTTTCCGATATCTGTCAATAGATGGCGTTGTACTTCTCGAGCGTTCTAGGCGCTACTGGATCCTGCGATATTCGTTCGACTAATCGGCGATAGGTGGCGTTACTCTTACCGGTGTAACAATATATTTTTTATAGCTTAGATAGGTGGACAAGCTCACAGCCCACCTGGTGTTAAGTGGTCACTGGAGCCCATAGACACCTACAACGTAAATACGCCACCCACCTTGAGATATAAGTTCTAAGGTCTCAGTATAGTTACAACGGCTACCCCACCCTTCAAACCGAAACGCATTACTGGTTCACGGCAGAAATAGGCAGGGTGGTGGTACCTACCCGTACCACCGTGATATTTTAAAATATTTTCGCTTTCACATCCAAAAGTAACTTGAGTTACTGCTTACGATTTAACTGTGTTTCGTAATATTTAATTAAACACTACAATCGGCTTTTGAACGTCCACTTAGAATCTGGGCTCAATGCTTGCGGTTTCTTTGTTCATAGTTACATATTATCTTTGGGTTTGTTTTATTGTAAACAAGAAAATGTATAATAAAGAATAAATAAAATAATCTCAGATATCTAGACGAACCAGAACCGGTATATAAGTGGGTATAAGTAGGTATATTCGTATAGCCAGTATGCGATACACGAAAAATTATTTGCTCTTTGCTCGACTAGTAAAGTGGTACTAGTCGAGTTCCGGTATTTAAGTAGGTATAAGTAGGAATATAGCAGTATGCGATACACCAAAAACTATTTGTTCTTTGCTCTTTTTTTTTTTCTATCTAATCTGTTGACCTTGAGAGACCATTTCAGCGCAGCCTTAACTAGTAGGTGAGCTCACGGGACTCACACATTCTCGCTCACGACTCGGTCGTGCGCGGACGTGCTTTCCGATCCGTGGCCCGCTTGCGAGCTGCGTCTCTGAACTCACAGTTGTGCTCGACAGTGTAGTGACCGTGAATACATCGTGCGTACAATTCGGTAGTGCGGACGTGCCGATCCGTTGGTCGCTTGCGATCTGCGTATCGAGGTCCATTTTTGTGCGCTAAAGTTTTGTAACCGCGAACCCACCCTTACCAACTGCCTTTTTCAAGGCAAAACCAATCGCTACGTTCAGCTTCCTGTGGCACTCACAGGCTAGCGATTTCCTAACCCTTCCCAAAAACAACAGTCTTTTTCAAGACTAGACCCCCGCTCGCGATTCTGCCTGCTGTAGCACTATACAGCCCGAGCGGGTTCCTTTCCTTTTCCCCGCCGATTGCCGTTTTCACGGCATAGGCATTCCCCCCCCCTGCTCCTTGCTGTCCTGCAGCACAGGGGGGTTACAAATCCTATCCGGGGCCTCGCCTTTCGGCGAGTTCAACAAAAGTCCCGGGGCCGCCCCCCCCGGGCAAGAAGACCGAAGCAAGCATGGAAGACAATAGTGAAAGTGTTAGTGTCAGTGACAGTGATTTTGTCGGGTTCCTCCGGGAAAGGTACCCGACAATTAGGGCCGAGTATCTTAGGTATAGGGCCTCTCGTGGCAATCCCTCCCCCCCCGCGTCCGTCGCCGCGTTTCTCAACCGTGCCTCGGAGGCACGCCGCGCGCCCCCCGCCGCCGCATTAAGTTCGAGCGCACGTTCCGACGATGCGGCTCACATAGCGCCTAACGCTACCCCCACCCCCGCGCCCGCGTCGTTTACGTCATCGCGCGCTTCGTCCGTCGCGACCTCGATCGTTTCGAGTTCAGGCTCCGATACCGAATCGGAGATGGATTTCGAATCCGCGTCAAGCCCTCAGCCTGGAACCTCGGATGGGTTCCAAACCGTAACGCGCGGTAAAAAGCGTTCTCGCGCCGTGGAGTCCCGGAGCTCCACGACAAAGCAAACTAAATCCGCGACCGCCTCCCGTCCGCAGGTAGTCGTGACACCGGAGTCGGACTCCGCTCGCCGCGTAACCCCGCCGCCGCGTCCCAAGCCCGCGCCCGCTCCTAAAGTAGCTGCCCCGCCCCCGCTGATACTTCAAGAGAAGACAGCGTGGAATCGCGTGTCTCAGGCCCTTCAGGCCAACAAAATTAATTACACCCATGCGCGTAACGTCGCGCATGGGATTCAGATAAAGGTCGCAACGCCGGGCGACCATAGGGCCCTCTCTTCATACCTCCGAAAGGAGAACATAGGTTTCCACACCTATGCTCTTCAGGAGGACCGCGAGCTCCGCGTAGTGATACGCGGAGTCCCTAAGGAGTTAGACATCGATTACATAAAGGAGGATCTGACCGCTCAGTCCCTCCCGTTAGTTAGCGTGCACCGGATGCACAGTGGGCGGGGCAAGCAGCCCTACAACATGATCCTGGTAGCTCTAGAACCCACCCCGGAGGCCAAAAAGAAGATCGCATGTCTCACGACAATTTGCGGCCTATCCGGGATCTCGATCGAAGCCCCCCATAAGCGTGGCACTCCCGGGCAGTGCTACCGATGTCAGCTTTACGGCCACTCGGCTCGTAATTGCCACGCGCGCCCCCGCTGCGTAAAGTGCCTCGGCGACCACGCCACACTAGATTGCTCGCGTGTTAGGGAAACCGCGACCGAACCTCCAAGCTGTGTCCTATGCCTTAAGCAAGGGCACCCCGCGAAATACCGTGGATCTCCTAGGGCTCCGCGAAAACGTCCGACCCACCCAGCCCCCCGAACCGTCGGCCCAAAGACTTCGGCGCCTTCAGTGCCGAAACCCGCCTTCGTGCCGGCTGCAGTTCCCACGGTGTCGGCGTGGAAAAAACCGCTGCCGTATACGAAGGCGGGAACGGAAACCGCACCCCCGCCCCCGCTCGTGACACGCCCCGCGCCCCAGCCCCTGCTCGCACCTCGCCCCGCGCCCGCGTTCCGTCCCCCGCAACCCTCTGCCGTCAACGACTTCGCGCTCGTGCGCGACTTCGTCACCGCGGTCAACTTCGACCGTCTGCGATCGTTCGCAGACGCGATACGTAGGTCGGTAACCCCCGAACAGCGGCTCGCGGCCGCTTTCGATCACATGGACGTTTACGAGTCCGTGTCGCGTACGTTATAAAATCTTTACCGGTAACCAATGGCGCAAAAAGGTAGAGAAAAACCGTATTCCCTTACGTTAGCATTCTACAATGCTAACGGACTCGCGCGGCAACGCGATCAAATTTTCGAATTCCTCCGCGATAATCTTGTAGATATTCTATTAGTGCAGGAAACCTGTCTGAAGCCCTCGCGTCGCGACCCGAAAGTCGCGAATTACGTCATGGTTAGGAATGACAGACTCACCGCCTCCAAAGGCGGGACTGCCATTTACTATAGGCGGGCCCTGCACGTTGTCCCTCTCGATACTCCCTCGCTCTCACATATCGAGGCGTCAGTGTGCCGTATCTCGCTGACGGGACACCAGCCGATCGTCATCGCATCCGTTTATCTCCCCCCGGACAAGCCCCTTCTGAGCAGTGACATCGAGTCACTGTTCGGCATGGGAGACTCCGTCATCCTGGCAGGCGATTTAAATTGCCACCACACTAGGTGGAACTGCCATCGTACTAACGTTAACGGTAGGCGTCTCGACGCGTTTATAGACGACCTCACCTTTGAAATAGTCGGTCCCCCAACTCCAACATGTTATCCGTATAACATCGCGCTCCGTCCGAGCACTATAGACCTGGCATTGCTTAGGAACGTAACTCTGCGCTTGCGTTCCATCGAAGCAATGTCAGAGCTCGACTCAGACCACCGACCTGTCGTTATGCAGCTCGGTCGCCCCCACAACCCAGTCACTGTTACGAGGACCATGGTGGATTGGAATAAGCTGGGCACGTGCCTAGCCGACACCGCTCCGCCAATCCTCCCTTACGGCCCGGATTCGAATCTATCCCCCGAGAACACCGTCGAATCCATAAACATCATTACCGATCACTTATCTTCCGCGATCATTAGATCTTCTAAAGAAGTCGATGTGGAGGACAGCTTCCACCGCATCAGACTGTCCCCCGATCTTAGGAATCTCTTAAGAGTTAGGAACGCGGCAATCCGGGCCTACGATCGTCTTCCCACGCATTCAAACCGGATTCGGATGCGTCGTCTACAACGCGAAGTCCACTCCCGCTTAAGCGACGCGCGTAACGATAATTGGCATAGTTATTTAGAACAACTCGCGCCCTCCCACCAAGCATACTGGCGACTAGCTAGGACTCTCAAATCCGAAACTACCGCTACTATGCCTCCCCTCGTACGCCCTTCAGGCCAACCACCGGCATTCGATGACGATGACAAGGCTGAGCTGCTGGCCGATGCACTGCAAGAGCAGTGCACCACCAGCACTCAACACGCGGACCCCGAACACACCGAGTTAGTCGACAGGGAGGTCGAGCGCAGAGCTTCCCTGCCGCCCTCGGACGCGTTACCCCCCATTACCACTGACGAAGTTAGAGACGCGATCCACAACCTCCAACCTAGGAAGGCACCCGGCTCCGACGGCATCCACAACCGCGCGCTAAAATTTTTGCCAGTCCAACTGATAGCAATGTTGGCTACAATTTTAAATGCCGCTATGACGCACTGCATCTTTCCCGCGGTGTGGAAAGAAGCGGACGTTATCGGTATACATAAGCCGGGCAAACCGACAAACGAAACTTCTAGTTACCGTCCGATTAGTCTCCTCTCGACGATAGGAAAAATTTACGAACGGCTCCTTAGGAAACGCCTCTGGGATTTTGTTACCGCGAACAAAATTCTCATTGACGAACAGTTCGGATTCCGCTCTAAACACTCGTGCGTACAACAAGTGCACCGCCTCACGGAGCACATTCTGATAGGACTAAATAGGCGTAAACAAATCCCGACCGGCGCCCTCTTCTTCGACATCGCGAAGGCGTTCGACAAAGTCTGGCACAACGGTTTAATTTATAAACTGTACAACATGGGAGTGCCAGACAGACTCGTGCTCATCATACGAGACTTCTTGTCGAACCGTTCGTTTCGATATCGAGTAGAGGGAACTCGTTCTCGTCCCCGTCAACTGACCGCCGGAGTCCCGCAAGGCTCCGCGCTCTCCCCGTTATTATTTAGTTTGTATATCAATGATATACCCCGGTCTCCGGAGACCCATCTAGCGCTCTTCGCCGACGACACGGCTATCTACTACTCGTGTAGGAAGATGTCGCTGCTTCATCGGCGACTCCAGATCGCAGTAGCCACCCTGGGAGAGTGGTTCCGGAAGTGGCGAATAGACATCAACCCCACGAAAAGCGCAGCGGTGCTCTTCAAAAGGGGTCGCCCTCCGAACATCACTTCGAGCATCCCACTCCGTAGTAGGCGCGCAAATACCTCCGCCGTTAGTCCCATCACTCTCTTTGGCCAGCCCATTCCGTGGGTCTCGAAGGTCAAATATCTAGGCGTCACCCTCGACAGAGGGATGACATTCCGTCCCCATATAAAAACGGTACGCGACCGCGCCGCGTTTATTCTAGGACGACTCTATCCAATGCTTTGTAGTCGAAGCAAACTGTCCCTCCGAAATAAGGTAACTCTCTACAAAACTTGTATACGCCCCGTCATGACGTATGCAAGCGTAGTGTTCGCTCACGCAGCCCGCACCAACTTGAAATCCCTTCAGGTTATTCAATCACGATTCTGCAGGATAGCCGTCGGAGCGCCTTGGTTCCTTAGGAATGTGGATCTCCACGACGACCTGGAGCTCGACTCCCTTAGTAAGTATCTACAGTCGGCATCGCTGCGCCATTTTGAGAAGGCGGCACGACATGAGAACCCTCTCATCGTAGCCGCTGGAAATTACATACCCGACCCAGTAGACCGAATGGTAAACCGTCGACGTCGCCCAAAGCACGTCATTACGGATCCTCCTGATCCATTAACGGTGCTTTTAGGCACCACAAGCACCGGTCACCGTCCTCGTCGAACCCGTCGCTTGCGACGAAGGGTTCGACGAGCGAACTAACCCATAGACACAGCCCACTGAGTTTCTCGCCGGATCTTCTCAGTGGGTCGCGTTTCCGATCCGGTGGTAGATTCTGCGAAGCACTGCTCTTGCTAGGGTCAGTGTTAGCAACTCTCCGGTTGAGCCCCGCGAGCTCACCTACTAACGTTAGGGCGAAGCTGAAATAGCCTCTCAAGGCTATCAGCATAGGTAGGAAAAAAAAAAAAAAAAAAAGGGACTCACACACTAACCCTAGCAATAGCAATGCTTCGCAGAATCTACCACCGGATCGGAAACGCGACCCACTGAGAAGATCTGGCGAGAAACTCAGTGGGCTGTGTTTGTGGGTTAATTCACTCGCCGAGCCCCTCGTGGCAAGCGATGGGTTCGACGAGAACGAGGACCGGTACTTGGGGTACCTAAAAGCACCGTTAGTGGGTCGGGAGGACCCGAAATAACGTGTTTTGGGTGACGTCGACTGCTTACCATTCGGTCTGCAGGATCAGGAATGTCGAGTTCTTCGGAAGATAAGCTGCGTACCAAAATAAATCTACAAAAATAATTTCTTCGACCCAACAAGTATCTTTTGTACAAAATAATAAAAATTCTAAAAATAAAGATTAAGGCAGCTTCTCCCTAAATATTTACTTGCCAAATACTCTTTGATGACAAGCCGGAAAATAAATGAGAGTTTCCCTGAGATGATTTAAATAGAAGCCGAGTAATATTAGTGCATCCCGTGCGAAATGTTTACAACTAAAAGGAAGATTCGTAGAAAAATAATAGCGAAAGAATTAATTACGTGAAGACTAAATTCATGGCTTATCTGATTACACGCTTTAGTTTCGCTCTTGGTTCAATGAAATGCCAGACAGCTATCTACAGTTAAAATACGTATTGTCCGCACCCTTGTCTTCTCCATTGCTCCATACAGTGCAGAGACGTGGACATTCAAAGCCCCAGATAGGCAGAGAATCGACGCTTTGGAGATATGGTGCTGGCGACATATGCTGCAAATACCATGGACGGCCCGCCGCACCAACATCTCTATTCTCAAGCAGTTAAAAATAGAAAAGACTCAACGTCTATCCACAACCTGCCTACAAAGAATATGGCGGTATTTTGGTCATGTTGCACGCAGGGATACCAACAATTTGGACCGCCTTGTGGTGACCGGTAAAATAGAGGGGAAAAGGCCTAGGGGTAGAGGTCCCAAACGATGGACGGACAAAATAGCGGAGGAACTAAAAATCACATCAAGCTACAGAACGGGATCGATGGAGACAGCTAGAGGGACCGATTGAAGAGAGAGATCTAGAGTTAAGAATTTATTGAACCTTCCCTCCAAAGAAATTACTTTGCATCATGCCATCTTGAAGTTGTTGTGGTCTAAAGGCTAAGACGGCCAGTGTACTCGTATCGAGCAACGTGACTCTGTCGGTGTCAAATATTCTAATAAAATGTGTATTAAAATTTAGCGTATGTCCACAAGGAACTTCCACGTTGAAGGAATAAAATCTATATAGGTATATATAAAAATGAATTGCTGTTCGTTAGGCTCGCTAAAACTCGAGAACGGATGGACCGATTTGGCTAATTTTGGTCTTAAATTATTTATCGAAGTCCAGAGAAGGTTTAAAAGGTAGATAAATATGAAAATTCTCAGAATTAAATAAAGTTTAGGTCTTTTATTTATCGATTGAGGCACTACGAAGTCTGCCGAGTCAGCTAGTCGTATAATAAAAATAATCATGAAAAATTCGTAATTACTACAAGACCTGAGACCTGAATTCTTAAGATGACAATCTCGCTGTGATATTTATGGACTCCGGTGACCACTTAATGTTAGTTGCTAAGCTGCTAAGTTAATTGCTAAGTTGTAAGCTGAACCTTTTTATGGGTCGGTAGAAACTCACCAAAACATCACCACACGCTTTAGGATATTTAGGCTATAACTATTAGCTGAAAATTTACACCTCCGTCAGTATTAAAAAAGGATTCGGTCCTTGCCGAGATAGATCTTATAAAAAGCAATAAAAGCAAGATAACACTATCCGCTTAAACAAGCCCAACTGTTTCCTTGATTAGCGTAAGCGGAGCCTTATATTAACTTACTTTAATGAAACAGTCTCCTAGATAAGGCCAACGTAGCTTAGCATACTTACATACATATATACTTAGCATAGCAGAGTATATTATTCTGCATAAATAAACATTATTTTCTGGGCAGAAAAAATTGTTTTCTTCGTACCGCAAATCTAATTCTCCCGATTTCTGATATCTTTCGGGCATTATCCATCGTGAAACTGATAACGTTCGGTACAATTAGATCGAGCTTTGCCGAAAACTTTCAAGTTTTCGAACTTACTTAGTAATAGCAAGAAATCCCTAAATTTTCACCCCAAATATGTTTTTCAAACGATTTTCAGATAAACGTGATCGCTACTGACTTCGTGTCAAATTATTAAAATCAAAACGAAGCATTGAAAATGTTTATCTCTTCCCGATAATTGGTAGTGTAGGCGGCCAACTCCAAAGCGGCACATCATCTGAATGATAATCACAGTAGACAGTCTGGATTTTTCAGAAAGTTTTGTGGCGACATTATTGTGGCTATATTCGAATATACTTCTTAGAAATTTGTTTTGAAAATATAAGGATATGCACAAAACCTTATAAATAGATTGGTTACTTTTGCAATCGCGGATAACGAGATTCTTCATACTAGAGGGGAAAACAACCATAAAATAGCATGAACCAGGATTGACCAAACCAAGAAATGTATTCAGGCCAGACGTCAGGGATGTCTAAAGCACATTTTTAACATATTGTTTATTATTAAATTCTTATTTAGTAGTTTCACCATATAATAGGAACATTACCAAACATAATACTCCAAGCTTCCGGCTTTATGTCTTATTTAACTAGCATCATACGAAGGACCTACATCTGTGACTTCTAATCTTAGGTATTTCCCAAAAGGATTAGCATAACACGAAGGTTACTAGGCACTACTACTAATACGGGTCTTTTGTGAATGCTAACCTCTATTGGATCCGAATAGCCAACTCATATGCTATTGAACTAAAACTACTACGCTACAAAAACTTTAAAGTAATTAAAACTTCGGAAACAATATGAGAACAATAAAAAACGGTAGATTAAGATATAAAAGTACTACTGATTATCATTATGACCTGCGAAAATCCCATGCTATATAATTACAGATGAGACTTCAAAAATAATTTTGTTATTAGCGAAAATTTAAACCTACTTTATTGTACCTAGTCAGGTCATAAATTCTGTCACATGTTTAATGTAAAATAATTGAAACAAGTTTATTCATTATGTAACCAATCATATACCAATATGGACTTAACAAAACATAGATTTTTATGACACTAAAGTTTATTCAAAATGAGCTCCGTGATTTTGAATACAGGCCTTCAATCTGCGCGGCCAGTCGTCTATCGCAGCACGAACGAGGTCCATGTCAATATCGGCGGCTGCCTTAATCAAGGATGTCCTGAGTGACTCCAAATTGGGATGAGGCTTTGAGCACGCCTTTTCCTCCAAGTGTTGTCATATCTTGTAATCTAACGGATTCAAATCTGGACTGGAGGAGGGCCAGTCTTCGTGCCAGATGAAGTCGATTTCACGCGCCGCCAGCCAGTCTTGTGTGCTCTTCGCTCTATGAGCTGGCGCCGAATCTTGTTGGAATACCCAGTGCCTGTTATTGAACATGGTATGAGAAACAGGTTCCACAAGGTTTGTCAAGACTGTATTTTGATACACAACTACATTCGTTTTTACACCTTTCTCACAAAAATGTACCTCTGTTAAGCCCCAATAAGAAACTCCCAACCATACCATGAGCGAGGATGGAAAATGACCTCGTTGGACACGCGGAATACGGTTGCTCGCTTCTTCACTACTGTGTGCGTACACCTTATCATTTTGTTTGTTGTAGCTCTCTTCTACGGTAAAAAATTTTTCATCCGAAAAAAGAATTTCCCGATATTTTTTTCCCGCGTACCGCTTCAACAAAGCGCGGCATCTCTTCAGTCTCAGGTCCATTAGACGAGCATTCAAAGGATGTCCTGTTTTTCTACGATATGCCCGAAGCCCTAAGTCTTCATTTAACACCCTTTTCGCCGTGGTTCTGCTTAACCCCATCTGAAGGGCCAACAGTTTCTGCTTACGTTTGGGATTTCTTTGAATTCGCGCCTTCACAGCTTTTATCACTGCTGGAGTCCTAACAGACCAAGGGCGACCACTTCTTGACCTGTCATCTACACTAGAGTCTTCATTGTATCGTTTGATGGTACGATAAACGAATCTTTTGGTTATATTCAAATTTTTCAGTATGTTAAAAATTTGAATTGGCGCGTAACCGCAACGATGCAACGCAATAACTGCAACACGGTCTTCTTTAAGCGTCCACTCCATATTTGAAAATGAGTAAAATTCTAAAAGTATACATTTTTATTTTCATGAACAATTCGAAATTCGAATTCAATAAACTTTTTTGTGGCCAGCATTCTAAAAGAAAAGTTTTTACTATGTGACAATACTTATGACCTGACTATTTATTTTTGGTTTATTGTATCGGTTTCATAATCTTGTAGAGCGAACTCACGGCCAAGTTAATGTTAAACAGTTAGCAGAACTTATAGACATCACAATGTGAGTGCGCTATGTGGTCTAGTTAGTAAAGTATTCTCGATATCTCAATTTGTGTATATCCCATTCTTCAAACCGAAACGAATGACTTAAATGTGGATTGGAAATGTTACTAGGCGGGTATAAGGCTACTACGGTTCATTCCCTGGTGAATATTTTAGTCTTCTTTTAGGAGACCCACAGGAAGAAATAAAGTGGTGCTATTCTAAGCGGGTGCCATAAAACCATGAACATATGTAGAATTCAGGGATCAGCATACCCCACGATGACTTCGAATCCGTATGCATTATATATAAAAAGTATGGTGTAATAAAATAAATAAGAACCACTGGTTATTCATTTGCATTTTAACTAAAAATAGCCTCACAATATGAAGCTCGTCCCACGCAAAATGTGCCAAAACGATTTGGTAAGTAATTCCTTGCCGTAATAAGGTTACGGGTACGCCTCCGTTTTCGGTAAATATATATTATACAGATACTATGTTGTGTACACCGAGTTCACTTGCTAAAATTTTGGAATAAATTTTAAACAGGAGCTTAGCTTCATTTTTATCACAATTGTTCACTATTAACCATCGTAAGATAAAAAGTTGCTATTAAGTCTAACCATAAGATTTGATTATTGAAGTTACGTGACTATAAATAGTTTTAATGTGATGATCCAACGAACAGACAGACAAATATGGCGGTAGCGGTAGTAGGTTCAATGACCTTAATAATTTAACATCCGGTGGGTCGTGAGTTCGTCACCTATATAGGCAATAAAAAAATATATAGCATCAGTTAAAAATATTGGATCTTTGAATCAAATAACAAAAAACCTTTTATATTTGAAATATAAAAATTATTAAGGTACTTCGTTTACTTACCTTAGAAGTACCTTCGTAACGTTACGCCGGTAAGAGTAACGCCATCTATCGCCGAATAGCCGTACAAATATCGAAGGATCTAGTAACATCTAGAACGTTCGAGAAGTACAACGCCATCTATTGTCAGATAGCGGAAACACACGCCGAAGGTACTTGACTTGTGAGGAATGCTCTCGACGATTCTAGGGAAGTCGTATCGACTATAAAAGCGTTGCAGAGATGGCACGCAGTCAGTTAGTAATCGGAACTACTCAAAGCAAAAGAGCGAACAGATCACCTGAAGTGAAGCGGAAGAAGTAAATTGCGAATTTTAAAGAGTTCCAAGCGTTAATACAGTTTTAAATTGTACTTTGGTGGAGCATTTATTTATCACGAACCCCAACACGTAACAGTAATTTATTAATTAATAATAAACGATTAACATGTTCTTTGAGACTTCGGCTTAATATATCAAGATACCTAAGTCGCCCAAGATTTCAAGATTCCAAGACTCAAATCGCCAGTGAAGAACAAACGAACTGTGACCTGGTCTAACAATTGGAACAAAAACAAACACTGAATATCTACTAAATTATAATTGTAAGCACTGTCAATCGGAGCCAAACGTGTCCATTAGGTCATTACACCGCAGTTAATCATATATGACAAGTTAAAGGTCATTTAGATGAAGAGTTATTAACGTCTCAAGATTGCGATTTTCGCGTATGTAAAAAGTATTTTCTTGTAACAATCAGTGATACTCATGCGTCATTGCACATACATATTGGCGTCAATAGTTTCTCAATTGATATATTAATATCTTTATGTAAACTAGTGGTGCCACAGTAGTCGAAATTCGAATTTAATTAATTGAAATTATAAGTTTGTACACTATTATGATTGTGATTGACTATTTGACTATTGCCAAACGGTCAAAGACTATTTATTATACTCGTATTTCTCTAATCACAGATTAATACCCTTAAACAAATATGACATAATAAAGACAAACATTATTTAATCTATTCTCAATTTGACCACAGACTATAAGTAATAAGAAAAGTTTGACATTATTCAAATAGTATGAATGTAATAGCAACCTAAACTGACAGCAACCTAAAAATCAGCAATTTTATCAATTCTACACTATATATTTGTTGAATTGCATATTAAAGCATAGTTCAAAACAGTTACTTCATCAGGAATATCTATTGAGTAATAATAATACCATTATGTAATAATCATTGTATATTCATTTATCATTTATTTATGATAAAATAGCAAATAATTACACTGTACATAATACACCACAATCATCCACCAATATTCCACAAACATAATAATATTTATTTAATGATGTAATAATTATACTTATCTTCCAATTCAAAATGTCCACACTTATACACAGTGTCAAGCCAGAGAGAGAGCTCCGCACCGCCCGACGTCTCAACCGAGAATGAATCGAGATTGGTCGGCGCAGGGGCTTTTGTAGGCGGTGACAAACATCTATGAGTCGTACTTGTTTGTCATCGCTCGAACGTTGGCTTTAATTTAAAATTAATATAATAATAAATATAATAATAATAATAAATATAATAATAAATAAATATTTACTAACAACCACGCCACGTTAACTGGTCCCATGATAAGTTCGTAAAGAACTTGTGTTACAGGTACCAGATAACGGAAATAAATGTAAGATTTTTATTATACACATACATAAATTTAATATACATCCATAACCCTGGAAAAGACATTTATATTTATCATACAAATATCTTCCCTTGGCGGGATTCGAACCCGCGACCCCCTTGTGTAGTGACCATGTCACTTACCACTACACCAGACGGTCGTCTATTGAATTGTATTTACTTGAAATTGTATTTACTGAAATTATTTATAAATATATTATTACTTAATCTACTAACATTATTTGTGTTATATATCTATACCTATACATAGGCATAAACTATCAAATGCGTGTGTGTATCAAATACATGATAGTGTGTGTAATGTTTTTTTTATTGATTTAATGTATTTTTTCATACATAATTTAAAACAATATTAACATTCTGCACTCCTTCTCTACATTCTCTATAAGTGTGGGAAATTTCACGCTCCTCCATCCGCGCAATTTTCGTAAAAAGAAGTACAAAGTTTTTGCTTCACGTTTTAATATATAGATAGAACTTCATCACTAAACCCGAATCGTAAATCTAGCAATCGAAACACTTCAAATCGATTCCTATGAGCTTGAACAAATGTCATACGAAATCGCAGTTACAAATGAGAATTTTGTATGATATAATGAAAGCCCAATTTTTATTCCTATCTAAATGTAAATACTACATTATTATAATCGAATGACGATTGTGGCCTGCGAAAGTGCCAAACGATTTCTGAGCATGAAACGTGCGTTTAAATTGTCTCCGTCTAAAGGACCCTTTATGGCTCTACAATAGAGCGCAGTCTGGTATAATCAAATTAGGCAATTCAGAGTCGTCGGTGCCTAGGGAATGTTATTGTGGCATGTCCTATTGAAGCTCTAGAGAATCTTCAGCTAAACATAATAGCTACGATGTCTACGTGCCTAGACATAGGTACCTAGTCACAATATCTTGGTACCTTTTAATTTCAATTTAAAACAAATTCACGAGTGAAACTTCTGATATACTTATTACAAGTTTTAAAAATTGCTTTCGCCCCATTATTAAAAGCCAACCGACATCACTGAGAACTGAAAATTTACTTTCATTTTAGATTATTTTTTCCCTTCCTTTTTTTTTATTAGCATTAGAAAACTTTCCTATTTCCAAAACTTTGTTGTCGGTAAGACGATAAAAAAGAATATCGTTTGACCAAGGAGAGAATAAATCTTAAATGTTTTGTCTTTGCCTGTTTGCATATAGATATGCTATTCATGCGCCCTTCATGCGGCCAATGATCGGAGGCGCTGGCGGGACATCACAAGGAGTAAAATCATGTCGAATTATAATGGTCACGACCCTCAGCAGTGAGGAAACGACGCGAGGAGGAGATGCTATTCATAAATATGGTTTCTGAATAATAAGTTAGGGTGGTTGCCGCCCCCGGCCTTGAGATATTATTATGGATTTTAAGTCACAAATCTCAAACGACAACGGCTGTACTCCCACCACCAAGCGGATTATACCCCCGTAATATGTCCTACCTAAAATACAAGCTACCAGGGCGTGATAATCGCTTTGTATGAAGATGCCGATTCGCCTAAACTATAAATAAAACATGAAGTTACATCATTTGAAACTGTCTATCGCAACTGTTTTATATTCCGCATCGAATCAGGTCAGAGGATTCATGTAAGCCGAAATCGATTGAAACAGCATCGTGACGGTTCATATTGTTTTAGCTCACGGATACTTCTGACACAGAAAACAACTGGTGAATTCTTAGGATATTTTCTTGGAGAGCAAAACAGATGTTTTGTGATCTCGTAGGTAAGAAAGACGCTCAGTGTGATATTAATGGACCCGTTTTCAAATATTAAGACAGACATCATTTTTCTAAGTAAAAAATTATCTAATAGCCATTCACAAACGACATTGGAGTGAAGAAATATCAATATGTCATGTGTCAGCACAGACAACCGCGTTTTAGGGTCAATCGTTATTAACAATTGAGATTTGGATACAATGGGTAAATATAGGCTGAGAAGTCGCGTTGAAATATAATTTAGGGTCCAGTAATGACTTCATATTATAATAGGTGGAGGATGAGTTCGTCTGTAAATCTAAAACACTACAATTTTGAAATTAAGTCCAGATCCATTTATCTTCTATGCCGAAAATGTGTGTTTCAGTCCGTTACTCCAGTTTTATTGTCATCTTGATATTAATCCCAGTTCAAAGACATGTATATAGAGAGTTCGGAATTTGATTTCATATTACTTTAAACCCCACTCTTGTCAAGACCTCAAATGACTATTGTAATGGAGCTATTGTGCACATAAGTATTTTGATAGATACCTGAGTCGTACCCACGACATTTTCAATACAAATTCTAAACATTAGAACCGTCGTTCCAGCAATTTCTACTTTACTACATCAGTCTACATCAAAGATATGATGGAAGATCTTATAGAATTACCAAGGTCTTTTCTTGGTGTTAAAAAACCAGATTTATTGGTGGTAGGACCTCTTGTGAGTCCGCACGGGTAGGTACCATCGCCCTGCCTATTTCTGCCGTGAAGCAGTAATGCGTTTCAGTTTGAAGGGTGGGGCAGCCGTTGTAACTATACTGAGACCTTAGAACTTATATCTCAAGGCGCATTTACGTTGTAGATGTCTATGGGCTCCAGTAACCGCTTTACACCAGGTGGGCTGTGAGCTCGTCCACCCATATAAGCAATAAAAAAAATATCTACATATCATGCAGCTTGGTGCGTGGAATGAAAGCGAGTACCTGATGCGAAACCTATCGGTGCCACCAGCCCTTGGACATCACTAATGTAATACAGTTCTGTTTAAAAGTAAAAAAATAAAAACAGTAAAGTTTGCTTGATAATTATCAAGAAATATCTTCATTATTCCATTGAGAAAACCAAATTAGCTTCTGTTACCTTATTCAAGCAGAAACGAACCCGAGTAATAAAAAAATTGTCAATTTAATAACGTTGAACGAATCGCAAGCCTTTGAAAATACCAGTCACATGTGTAATTCGATTTGGCAATTTGATTTTCTACGAAATAGTTCTCCCGCGATATTCACATGTGAAAGGCAGCATCGAATCGAAATATGAAAACTGTTTATTACCGCTAAACGTGTATGACGTATTTATTATGACTAGTGGTCCCGCATTAGTCGAAATTCGACTATAATTAATTGGAATTGTAAGTTTACACATTATTATGATTCTATTGTCAAACACGATTATAATTCGATAATATAATCACAGTGTTCGCCAAAACTGCACTATAGACAATTATATTAATAAAGACAAACAATTTTAATCTATTCTCAATTCGAACACAAACTTTAAACAACAACCAAAGTTTCACAATTGACAGTATAAAAAAGAGCATATTTTTATGTATGTGTTGTGTCAAATACATGGTAGTGTGTGTAATGTTTTTTTATCGATTTAATGTATCTTTTAGGCATTATTTAAAAAAAGAATTTGCATTGTGCACTTCTTCTCTATACTCTCAATAAGTGTAGAAAATTTCATACTCCTCCGTCCGCGCGATTTTCGTAAAAAGGGATACAAAGTTTTTCCTTCACCTATTAATATATAGATGAATATCAGGAAAATACAGTTTGCGTTTTGCCCGTATGAACATAACAATATTTCCTCCATAATAATGTTTCCTCCCACTCTTTTTGTATAAGGAAAGATACACAAAGTCGGTACAATTGAAACTTTTTTATGGTTTGTTTTTTCAGTTCTAACAGCAGTTCTTTAAGCACAATATTTTTCAAAAATGCTTTGTTCGGATCCTTCGGATATTATTTTAATTTAAGATGCACAATACACATTTCCAAAATAGAAACGGAAATAAAATTAATCCTCGCCGTAAACGTAGATAATTCAGATGCTTAAATAAAATAGATTTGTCGTCGTCGTGGCCTAAAGGATAAGACGTCCGGTGCATTCGTGTCGAGTGATGCACCTGTGTTCAAATCCCGCTGGCAAATACCAATTTTTCTAATGAAATACGTACTTAACAAATGTTTGCGATTGACTTCCACGGTGAAGGAATAACATAGTGTAATAAAAATGAAACCCGCAAAATTATAATTTGCGTAATTACTGGTGGTAACACCTCTTGTGAGTCCGCGCGGGTGGGTACCACCATCCTGCCTGTTTCTGCTGAGAAGCAGTAATGCGTTTCGGTTTGAAGGGTGGGGCAGCCGTTGTAACTATACTTGAGACCTTAGAACTTGTATCTCAAGGTGGGTGGCGCATTTACGTTGTGGATGTCTATGTGCTCCAGTAACCACTTAACACCACGTGGGCTGTGAGCTCGTCAACAATTCTACGCAAAAAAATAATAATTAAGTTTTAAATTTAAATTTAATATAACAAATAAAAACTTAATTTTAAGATATTTAAAAAATATATACTTTGTTCCCGGCTGCTACATTACAAAATTATAAAAGTATTTTTGTTTGTTTGTCTATCTTTTCGTCCGGGTTAATAACCAAAATGCTTAATCCGATTTGCAGGAGGCTTTCGATCGGTTAATCTGAGCTGGCTGTAACTGCGTTAAAAATGCAAAACTAGAAATGGAAGACAAGCATTGCAAATAAATTACCAACTACCAAACAGTGTCTACTACGATACATCGTATTCACGGCGTGGAAAGGAAATTGTCACAATCTAGTGCCGTGCAAAAAACACGAAACAAAATTGAAACCAACCATTACCTATAAATCAGCTGAATTGTTTTCTGCTAAGACTCAGTAGAGCCTATCGGCTTTATACAACAAAATAAGTCTTTTTATTCATGAGATATAAATAAAACAAGCTTCTCATTCGCCTTTGATGAAACTACACTTGCAACATTATTGGGACATTGAAGTATTTCGTTACTTTAGCATTTGATATATCTTGTAACCTACAAAGGAAAATAAATTCTTATTAGGAATTCAACATTATACTGACGCAAAATCTCAAAGGACCAATAACTAGAAGCGCCTTTACCCATCTTTGATATCGAAAGATCATAATGAGAATTCTACCTTGTCAACTAATTTTTATTTTTTATTGCTTAGATGGATGGACGAGCTCACAGCCCACCTGGTGTTAAGGGGTTACTGGAGCCCATAGACATCTAGAACGTTAATGCGCCACCCACCTTGAGATATAAGTTCTAAGGTCTCAAGTATAGTTACAACGGCTGCCCCACCCTTCAAACCGAAACGCATTACTGCTTCACGGCAGAAATAGGCAGGGTGGTGGTACCCACCCGCGCGGACTCACAAGAGGTCTTACCACCAGTAAATCTACTAGTACTTCTCGATTATTCGATTATAAAAGCCTTTCTAATTCTAATATTGATTTAACATTTCATGAGGAGCTGACGCGAATGCCACTCGTAAAATTTTTCAAATTAAAAACATTAAGATCGCGAATTGTATTCCGATAAAGTGAAAACGAAACTTTTCTTAGTTTTGTCATTGCAATAAAGGTTAATGGGGTAAGCTATGCTTAACCTTAAAGAGTTGATCTAGTTAGCAATACAGACTGAGGTTCGAACTCTAAAGAATCTGGTTAAAAAAATTCTGAATAAGCCAAAAAGGCGACCAACATACTATTAAGAGAAACAAGCATTATAATAGAACGAAACACCTTTCGTGCCATGCTACTGCGTGTGAACTGTGTCAACAAATAAGTATTATCGTTTGCTTTGACGGGTGGACGAGCCCACGGTCTACCTGGTCTTAAGTGATCACTAGAGCTCATAGACTTCAACCACGCCATGCTGCCGCCCAATCTCAGTAAGTCTCAGCTTTAACAGCACAACGGCTGCCCCACTAAATTTCGTTACTGCTTCACTGAAGAATCAGGCAGGGTGGGTATTACCACCCTCTACCCACCACAAGACGCTCTATTACGCACTATTAAAGTGTCTTTAGTATACTCAATTAACGTATAAAGGAAGAGTACAAAGGTATCGCTTCAAATAAAAAGTGAGCTGTTCTAGACCTTATATATAATTATATATAAGTAATACCTACTTATATATAAATAATAAACTTACTTAATTTAACGATCGAACTGGAACTACTAACATTTTTCTTTTCCCAAAAAAGATTTGCACCGCTATGTAAAATAACATCAGTGCTGCCATAATATTGTAATAATAATCGTACAGTAACAATGAAAAATATCAATGTTAATTGTAAAAAATTTCTTAATAAAGTTAGTATTAAGTTCTACAATATTTAATCGAAAGTTTCATTCTATATCAAAATTATTGAGTTTATTTTACCCACGTCTATAATATGTTAAAATTACAATATGTGATCTAATTCGAAGCGAAGCTGACCTTTTGATACTTGACTATTGAAATTTGTGACATGACTTTTATTAGGGAAAACCTAATTTATTTAGCAGCCAAAATATCAGTTAATATCGCATCTCGTAATGCTATCAACGTATTCTGATCATTTTGATTAACCTTAATGAAATGTAGCGGTCGCGTATGCGAACGGTAACTGGACAGTGTAATGCCATTAGTGACAATCATCAAAAACGATTAATTTGGGAATTCAATTGGATGGTATTATGCAGAGAAAAAACCTGATATACCAACTGAACGGTCGAAGGATCAGTTGAACGATCGGTTCGTTCTTTGGTCGACTATTTTTATATGTATATGAGAATGGTCGGTTCGTTTCTTGTCGTCTTTGTGTCCGTCTATAAGGACGTCAAAAAATGTACTGCGGGCAGCTAGTCGCGTACGCCCTCGTTCCATTCTTTTCGAATTCTTATCAAGTCTCTGTCTTAGTCTGTGTCTATGTCTAGTCGTTGTAGTTCTAATGTCTTGTCAAAGAGGTTGCACGCCACGACACCAACAATTGAGTGAGACCCCAAAAGAACCAGCTTCGAGCCTTAACGTAATTGCTACCCCCACTTTCCTACATGTCTCATATATTAGATAATGGAGCACCAAATTCTTAAACAACTTCACGTGTCGAAATAAACGACGCGTACAAAATATTAAGGCCATGATGCTGCTCGTCGCGTAGGCGAATATCACCGGATCGACGCAATAGTGACACCTGATGTCGGTAATGAACTATTTGGGCCAATCGGCTCGGAAGCGCTTGTAGAATAAAAATCGCCCTGATATAAATTCGATAAAGGCTTTGGCAGAGAATTTTCTAGATTGTCTCCCATTTTCTCTTACTGCCAGATCGCTGTCCTTAATAAGGTTACTAGTACAAGGATATAAGAGGTAGATGAAATATATTAAATTATATGTGTAGATGACGGCCTAACCTATCTATTGGCCTTCATAAGGACGACAACGAGAATGCAGCTATTAGATAAATAAATTTATTTATATTATACAACGTAAGCAGGTTTGTTTTCTTATGAAATTTTTAGCATATTATCTTCACGGCCCACTTGAAGTTGAGTGGTTACTGTCACTCATCAAAGTCTGAAAAAAAGTCACACAAAAATTTTTATCCAGCCGTTCAGGAGGAGTTCACTAAGACACACACCGACAGACTAATTATATCTATTAGGATTTGTATCCATAGAATTAAGCCATCAAAATACTTAAAATGGCCATTCCGAATCACAGCACCCTATTTAATAAATTAATAAATAAGTTTGTTCTATTGAACTAATTAAATGCATTCATTATCGAGTAGGTAATATCAGAATTTCGACTGAAATTATTGTTGTGACAATTTTTTATTCCTTTGTAAGACTGATAAGTGTATCACAATAAAGGAAAATGTGAATCGCGTTTATTTTTTTTTAACCTATTGCATAGCTTCTATCACGGGTCTTGAGCGCGGCGACTGAATCAAGAAATTCCGTAACGAAAATAACCTGACATCCCCACTACGCCTAATATGTAGCTCGCGCTCAACACATTCACACGTTGCGCTGGTATAGTGTTTGTGAATAAGCACGCGGCGTGACGTCGCACTGCATGAGCACCATGAAAAGTCTGCCCATCTCTCTCTCACGCGGTCTAGCTTATGAGTGTGAAGGGGACAGTTAATGTTTTGCTTTTGTTAATGTTTATAAATACAGCGTGGTCTTAATTTTATTATTGTTTTAATATTAAATTATTATTGTCTAATTATAATTGCATAAGTTGATAAAAAATGCTTTGCAATAGCTTTACCACGGCAGTCCCCGAGTGCCACACGTCTTTTTTTTTTATTGCTTGGATGGGTGGACGAGCTCACAGCCCACCTGGTGTTAAGTGGTTACTGGAGCGCATAGACATCTACAACGTAAATGCGCCACCCACCTTAAGATAACAGTTCTAAGATCTCAGTATAGTTACAACGGCTGCCCTACCCTTCAGACCGAAACGCATTACTGCTTCACGGCAGAAATAGGCAGGGCGGTGGTACCTACCCGCGCGGACTAACAAGAGGTCCTATCACCAGTAAATAAATAAATAAACAATTTAGTAATTTAATAAACAAACTACAAAGATATCCACAAAAACTGTGCCAAATACTATACAGTACGAGAAGAGAAAATTGTACGAAATTCGCGTTCCCCGTAAAGAAATACCTACCGAGCAAAGACTCAACCAACTTCCCCATTGTGACAATCGAACAATACAAACGAACTCTCCAAGTATCTTTTAGCTGTTTTCTTTATTTGCTTTCGCGAGAATTCGGCTGACGCTAATGTACCATACTCACGCAAAACCATTTTGCTCGGTGTAAAATTGAAACGTTTCCTACGTTCATTGTTTCGCGATTCACACAAAGTTAACTTGTAATGATAGCCTTTTTCGATTGATGTAAACATTCAGGCGAAATCAAGGCCCGCCCGAAATAAAACAAGCCAGCTTGAAACATCAGGTTAATGTCTCAGTAACAGTCATTGTGTCCTTCATAAGAAAACTAGCCCGCCCTCGCTTCGCTTCAGAAACTGTAATTTATTATTGATTTCACCACTATTTAATGAATGTTATTATACATATAAACCTTCCTCTTCAATCACTTTATCTATTAAAAAAACCGCATCAAAATCCGTTTGCGTAGTTTTAAAAATTTAAGTATACATGGGGATATAGGGACAAAGAAAGCGACTTTGTTTTACGCGGCAGAAACAAGCAGAACCATGTAGTAACACTTTAAGATTTGTAAATCCCAGTGAAAATATCATATTATATATCTAATATTATTTAATTCGTATCTATTACTAAGGCTAGTAGTAGACTTCATTAAAAACCAAGGCAAACATGTTTTCAGCTGAATTACTAAAAAAAGAATATCTAATTAAATATTCGGATTTCAATTTTGACATGTTTGAATTTTAGCGGAATTTCTCTGTGCCACAGATTATAACACGTAATGAACAGAAGCAATAACTGTCAGTACACCCACAATTCGCTACGAGACAAATCTGATTAACTGAGATTTCTTATGACTAATTTCAAATTATAATTTAGGTTAAAAAAAAAACATTTTTATAAACAACCACATTTTTTTTTATTGCTTAGATGGATGGACGAGCTCAGAGCCCACCTGGTGTTAAGGGGTTACTGGAACCCATAGACATCTACAACGTAAATGTGCCACCCACCGTGAGATATAAGTTCTAAGGTCTCAGTATAGTTACAACGGCTGCCCCGCCCTTCAAACCGAAACGCATTACTGCTTCACCTCAAAAATAGGCATGGTGATGGTACCTACCCGCGCGGACTCACAAGAGGTCCTACCACCAGGAATTACCCAAATTATAATTTTGCGGGTTTGATTTTTATTACACGATGTTATTCCTTCACCGTGGAAGTCAATCGTGAACATTTGTCAAGTACGTATTTCATTAGAAAAAGTGGTACCCGCCTGGAATTCTAACACCGGTGCATTGCTCAACACGAATGCTCCGGGCGTCTTTATCCTTTAGGCCACGACGACTTCAAACGACTATTTGCGTTTTATTTAATGGACTACCATTTTAACCCACCTTCACGGCTAGTAACATATTTACCCAACAAGTACCAGTTAGCCTAATCTCAAATGGAAAATAAGTATTGCAAAAATAACTTTATAGGTCGTAGGATGTCTTTTGAGACCGCACGAGTAGGTACCACCACCCTGCCTATCTTCTGAAACAGTAATGCGATACAGTTTCAATAGTACGGTAGCCGTTGTATGGTAAAAACTGATACTTAGAACACATGTCTCAAGGAGGGTACAGCATTAATGTAGTCGATGTCTATAGGCTCATGTGACCATTTCACACCAGATCGGCCGTGAACTCGTCCATCTATCTAAGGAATCAAATAACTTGTTCCAAGAGAACCTGGCGAGGTGTTTTTTTCTTGATTCACATAAGCAAAATGTATAGTCTTCATCCAATTACATTAATAATAAATATTTCCTTCGTTATCCGCGTATCTAACACTGAATTCGTGAGCAAAGCTAATATAAACAAAACACCGGAACAAAGTCCGAAGCTAATTGAAGCCGACGTTGTTCCAATTGTAAAAAAACAAAATGAAAAAATGTTGTCACGTAAAACTTGTTTGCTTTATGCGCTTATCAAATTAGTTTTGTTTAGTAGGTACTTCCGGCAGTTCATCCACGTTTTGACTTCCAGAACATTCTCTTAACATCCTGCTAAATTATTTTTTGTTACCTGAAATCGGCAGATCACCTCCCACTCAGTATTAAGTTTCTAGTGAAGCCAACAATTCTAATAGTTAACTAAGAACTTATGTTGATCAATATCAAGTTTCATTTTACAGCAAGCCCGGAAAAACACAAACATACTACCTAGTCCAGCCATAAGTTCTGTTACAAATGAAAATCCTTTTTTTTTTAATAAAGTAATTTAAAATTGTTAAAATGTATACCTACATATTATTTAATAAAGTCTCAACAATAAATAAAAAAATATTATATTCAAAATGACCACATTTGGCTTTTATATAGGCCTTTAATCTGTTTGGCCACGAACCTATGGATTAACGCACTGTTTCCAGGGGAAATTTCGACACTGCTTGCTCCAAATATTTTTTTAGAGACTCAATGTCGCCGTGTCGTTTAGAGCAGGCCATGTCCTCTAAAGTTGATCATTATTTGAAGTCTAAAGGGTTGAGGTCTGGCCTAGATGAGGGCCAGTCTTCAGCTCTTATAAAGTCCGGAACGTTGGTTTCAATGATCATCTTCTTTAGAACTGTTAGCGTACACTTTATCATGAAATGGCGCAAAATCGAAAAAAGTTTTTAAAATAATATACGTGTTCCAAATTCAAAATAATTAAAAAGTTAAAAAATGAAAAGTTTTTATGTAACAGTATTTATGGCCAGACTAGTTATATACGTCATATTAAGTATTTAATTACCCAGCGGCCTGACTGTGCCCATAGAATTGCTGAAGTCAGCCACCATCAGCTTACTGATATCTTCGTCTGCCTTTTAGACATTAAAATAATATTTCTACCGCAAAACGCAATGTTAAAGTTGACGTCAATGAAAATGTCACTATCTAAAAACTTCAAAGTTGGCATTGATGCTCATAATAAAGTAATTGTGGGTTCCTGGTACCGTATTTCACAGAATGTTTAGACAAACTCAACGCTCACCAAATATTTAGTATATCGACTGTCATCTCTCAAAACGGAATTCATGATATCGTGAAGAAAACAGGCACCAGATATCGCGCAAACTACTGAATTTTAAAGTTAAGTTTAATTTTTAAACGGCTATTTTTATTCGTGTTGTCGGCAAACACATATAGGATTACCAGAATGTATTATTAAATTGATTACTAGATGTGCCGTGCGATTTCGTCTGCGCCAAATTTATAGTTCAGTAGGAGTGTAATCACATTGCATATTCATTTTATAAAAATTACTTGCCTAGTCTACGGCCGTCTGGTGTAGTGGTAAGTGACATGGTCACTACATAAGGGGGTCGCGGGTTCGAATCCCGCCAAGGGAAGATATTTGTATGATAAACATAAATGTCTTTTCCAGGTTTATGGATGTATATTAAATATATGTATGTGTATAATAAAAATCTTACATTTATTTCCGTTATCTGGTACCTGTAACACAAGTTCATTACGAACTTATCACGGGACCAGTTAACGTGGCGTGATTGTTAGTAAATATTTATTATTTATTTATTTATATTTATTATTCCATAAAGTACCAATCGATTTGTAAATCCGTCTATGTGTCTATGACCCTCGCATATTAGTAGCAATAGTAATAATAGTATTTATATACAACAGCACATATGCCCAGCGTTATACGGATCTTGTCATTTACGATAATAAAAGTGCTCTACGTGTTAGTCCATTGTCGTTTTATTTAGGTTTTAGTCAGTTCGACTCTGACATGCCCCGCACTCCATCCTCAGTGGACGGCGGAAGTCCGGCGATTTCCTCCTGACCAGTTAGTCCAGATAAATTAACATTGTGGGAGATCGAATTCAATTCAGCAATCCTTGCGTGATAACAAACATTCAAACACACAAACATTCACATTTATGATATTAAAAAGCAGCATACGATTGCACCTTGTATCCCTGATCTCACCGAAGCGTCGGAGCACGGTGGGTTCATAGGTCACACATTCTCATTCAAATATAGACTTTATTACAAATAGTTGAAACACCAATGTAAATTGCAAAATGTTTTCACTTGTTACTTTATTGTCATCGCTTACGTTACATCGCTACGTTGTTGTCATCCAAAACGTTTGCGAGTATAATATTCTAAGTCATTATGTTTTTTCCCTTTTCAACCTTTCTTAAGTATTTTCGCAAAAATTAATCTGACTTTACGTGTTTCACTCGGCTTGCGAAATGAAAATGACTAAAAAAAAAACATTGAATCCACGTCTTGGGTTCCGTATTGTTTTTTAACTGATTAACGTTTTTCGTCGTCTCAATTTGTTTTGTTTTTTTTGTTCCTTGATAAGTAATCGATGTCAGTGCCCAACTAATATGGAGTGCTTATCACTGCACATATGTAGATCTCACGACGTAACGCTTGGATACACAAATAGTTTATATCTCAACTATATTGAACAAATACCTCCCTACCTTTCATTTCAGACCGGACTGCACAGTTTCTTTGAGGCAACACGCGGCAAAAATAGCCAGGAAGACTTTGCAATCTTGCGATACGCTCTATGCCTAGTGATTAAGTTGATTTAAAGTTTTTAACGGTTTCGACTTTTTGACATAATGATATTACGTAATCAAATAAACACGTGTCACGTACTTATGTCGATAGAAATAATTATGTTTGACTAGGGAATTTAAACTAATTAGCACCGAACATAAAAGTACTCTATCAAATCTATATATTAATACGTGAAGCAAAAACTTTGTATCCCTTTTTACGAAAATTGCGCGGACGGAGGAGTATGAAATTTTCCACACTTATAGAGAATATAGAGAAGAACTGCACAAAGCAATTTTTTTTTTAAATAATGCATAAAATTTACATTAAATCAATAAAGAAAACATTACACACACTACATACCATGTATTTGACGCACACACGCATGCATACTATTTATTGTCAAACTTTTGTTCTTGACATCTGTTGTCAAATTGAGAATAGATTAAATATTGTTTGTCTTTGTTAATATTTTTTATAGGTAGTGTATTCTTGGCGAAATTTGTGATTATAGAAATATAAAATACAATCATAATAGTGAACAAACTTACAATTCCAATTAATTATAGTCGAATTTCGACTACTGCGGGACCTCTAGTAATATATAAAACGTCATGTATATTATACGTCGACCACGGTAGATCAGATATGATAATTGATATTGAAGCAAAAACTAAAATAAAAACACACAGGCAAACAAAATTGACAAATTCACGAAACAGTGGTGTGTCATTGTCAAATATTTGATCCAATCTCGTCCCAAAATCCACGAAACATTCATTCAACAGAAAACCACTAAGTCCTCAACAGGATTCCATCTTGAACTTGCTAAAATTTCACTAATAAAACTTTAACAATTAACTTGGCCAACTAAGTTATGTTTATGGAGGCTCCGTCCGGCGTCCAAGTGAACCCTAAGGGCATCTAATTAAGGACGGAGATGGACTGTGACCAGACCGTGGGAAATTAAGAAGATTTACGACTTTTTCGAAAAAAAAAATTCGGTTCCTGAACCCTTCTCAAGTGTTCCAACTTAATTTAATTTTCGCCTAGAGGTATTTCAGCCAGTAATCATTTGAAGTGACATCATAGTCTTGCTTATACTGATCAAACAAATTTTTTATGGACATTTGATCTGTTGTTATATATTAAAAATTACATTAAAATTTAAATGACATTTTTTGGAAGCTGTTTGCAGACGGACATAATATCATCTTTGTGTCCAAACATAATTCCTAAGTTGTGTGCCACATGAATGAAATGATCTCTGAAAACTTTGGTACGTACGTACCTAACGGAAAAACGTTATTTCTTCACCGTGGAAGTAAATTTGATAAGTACGTATTTTTTAGAAAAATTGGTACCCGCCTGCGGGATTCGAACACCGTTGCAGCGCTACATACGAATGCACCGGACGTCTTATCCTTTAGGCCACGATGACTTCAAAATACTACCGATCGTAGGATATAATTCAAATATTCCTAATGACTTTCTAAGTTCGATTCGGATCTAACATCAATAAAGAAGTTTCTAATCCAGGACTCAATCCTTAAGGTACGATAATAATCCTGCTATAGAATACCTTATCATTTGTTCTCGATTCATTTTATAAAAAACTAGCTGACCTGGCAGACTTCGTAGTGCCTCAATGGATAAATAAAACACATAAACTTTTGTATAAAATAAACTTAAAACAAACAAAAGTAATCCGTCCGACGGGGGACACATCAAAGGAAAAACAAATTTGTTATTTTTATTTAATTACGAGCATTATCATTTATCTACCTTTTAAACCTTCTCTGGACTTCCACAAATAATTCAAGACCAAAATTAGCCAAATCGGTCCAGCCGTTCTCGAGTTTTAGCGAGACTAACGAACAGCAATTCATTTTTATATATATATAAGTATAGATATAGATTGAGACTTCCTTCTTCGGTGTTACTCAAACGCTGTGGTATCTTTTGAAGCTGCGCAAAGCACTTATCTCTTCCAGTTTGAAGGAGATCCGTTGAACAATGAAATTAAGTTTTCGACCTTCTAATAAAGATGGGTAGGTTCATTCAATTTCTTTCTGAGGGCTCCCTGATAACAGATAAATAAACTTAAACTATTATCCTACTGATTCTAATTTAAAAAAATCAAATGTGTGGTATCGTGGCACACCGGATAGACACGAGGTTCCTTATTATAAAAGCATTTATTTTAAATTCTATTCGAGGTATAAAGAAAATAATTATTCGGGTGTACATTTTTATTATGATATTTTTTTTTGATAAATATAAAATAAAAACTACTTTACAAAGTTATCAACTTTATTTTATTCACAATGATTTATAAAAAATATAATTATAATAATAATATACAAAGAAACAGCTATTTATATGAATAATAATAACCGTCATCACGTAGATTATACATTAGGCTTGGCTCTGCCCCTAGCATTGCTGAAGTCCAGGGCGACGGTAACCACTCACCACCATGTGGGCTGTATGCTCGTCTGCCTACAAAGGCAATAAAAAAAAATCTAAGACTATACATAAATAATAAAAATCTTACGTTACGGACGTTATTGCCTGGTTAGGGTGCCTGCGCATCGTCCCTTATGGAGCTCGTTCCATAAAAATCAAGGTGTAAATTATTTTAACAGTTATATTTGTTTTATTTTTTTAAATCTCCAAATCGAGTCTCCATAGTAATAGTAACAAATACATCTCCATGATGAATTTCCTTGAGTAAAACGAAACGTTAAAGGAAAATGAGAAAAACTTGATGGATACATCGGCGAGGTTTCCATTACTGGCTCAGTATCTAGATGGGATTTCTTAACTATTTAATTCCTAAATTAATTTAAAGATTTTTGACAGTCTAATCAGTATAGGCACGGATCATTTGTCATGATCATGATATAATCGGATATCTATTCCTAATTTCGAAATGAAATATTAGCAATTTTTCATTTGTAAATAGTTTTAATTCACGGAGCATAATAATATGTAATAACCACTACTAAAGACTGATTGCCAAAAATAAAGGCTAATTTGACATGCGCTATGTTATTAGCCAGTCCAGACGGCTGGCCGATCCTTCGGCTGGTCGTAGGACCGTCGAGGCGATTCGCCCGGTTCTTGTGAATTGGGTGAATCGTGACAGAGGACGCCTCACTTTCCGGCTCACGCAGGTGCTCACTGGGCATGGTTGCTTCGGTGAGTTCCTGCACCGGGTCGGAGCCGAGCCGACGGCAGAGTGCCACCATTGTGGTTGCGACTTGGACACGGCGGAGCACACGCTCGTCGCCTGCCCCGCATGGGAGGGGTGGCGCCGTGTCCTCGTCGCAAAAATAGGAAACGTTGTCGTTGCCGAGTGTTGTGGCATCGATGCTCGGTGACGACGAGTCGTGGAAGGCGATGCTCAACTTCTGCGAGTGCACCATCTCGCAGAAGGAGGCGGCGGGGCGCGTGAGAGACACACAGGCCCGCCGCCATCGAGCGGGGGCCAGGGAGGCGGATTTCGACCAAGCCCTGGCCCTCTAAGTGTTTCGGGTCTCCCTCACATGTCGGCCTGGGGACCGGCGAAGGGGGCCTAAGAAGACGACCGGCAAGCTGCTCTGCACGCGTTTTATGCAAGAGCATCCAGGTAATGGAAGGCCGGCCATCCTCGACCCACGCTGGTTCTGACCCAGCGGGGTATTCCGTAGGATAGACCATTCTAACCGGTGCCATCTGGGCGGGCTTCGGATAGCCTGCCGACCGAGAGGACTGGTGGTCGTGGCGCCGACGACCGCCCCGCGTCCCGAGGGGGAGGGTGATGGGAGAGATGTGCTCCGCACTAAACGCTTCACCTTCCCCCCTTTACCTTTTCATGAGTTCTGTCTCATGCGAGGTTTGGATGCTGGTTGTTGAGCGACAGGAGGTTTTAGTCGGTTCAACTACGACATGCCCTGCCCTCCTTCCCCAGTGGAGGGCGGAAGTCCGGCGATTTCCTCCTGACAAAAAAAAATGTTATTAGCCAAGCGACTATTTGCAAACGCATCAATAACAAGCATACAAATGGCGGTTCGTATCAGGTATAACGCAATTTAGACTATAATTTATATTTATCGAATTTAACGAATTTACTCTCATATTCTTGTGTTACGCGCTGAAGGTTCGGGATAAATAAAATTTAACCAAAGTACAACTTAAAAACTGTATTCAACACTTAAAACAATTTAAAACACTCAGCAAATGTGTGCTTTAAAACTCTCAATTCGCTTGTTCTGCTTCGCTTCAGGTGATCCTTTCGCTGTTTCGCTCCGAGTAGTTCCGATTCCTGACTGACTGCGTGCCATCCCTACAACGCTTTTATAGTCGATACCTCATCCTTAGAATTATCGAGAATGTTCCACACAGCTCTAGTCGTAGTTTCCGCTATCTGTCAATAGATGGCATTGTAATTCTCGAGCATTCTGGATCCTTCGATATTCGTTCGACTGTTCGGCGATAGATGGCGTTACTCTTACCGGCGTAAGATGCATATGTCAGAGGAAGTCTGTAAGTGGCACCTGTGACAGAGAAGTTGAGAAGTGCGCGTTTGGGATAGTATGAACATGTGAAGACAATGACAATGAAGTCGATAAGAGAGCTTTATCTTTGAATGTAGAAGGTTTTAGAGGAAGAGGTAGACCTCAGAAAAAATGGCTGGATTGCGTGAAAGACGATATGTGTAAGAGGGGAGTGAGCGAAGTAATGATAGAGGAGTATGGAAGGAGAAGACATGTTGCGCCAACCCCAGGTGACTGGGAAAAGGGCAGGGAGATTAGTGGACGAGCTCACAGCCCACCTGGTGTTAAGTGATAGACATCTACAACGTAAATGCGCCACCCACCTTGAGATACAAGTTCTAAGATCTCAGTATAGTTACAACGGCTGCCCTACCCTTCAAACCGAAACGCATTACTGCTTCACGGCAGAAACAGGCAGGGTGGTGGTACCTACCCGTGCGGACTCACAAGAGTTCCTGCCACCAGCAGAATGATGATTCCTGCAGTCGAGAAGCTATGTAACCAAATAAATTACAAATGAAGAAGAGTTGTAGAACCCAGATAATATCAGTTAAATGAGATTTAAGACGCCGACAAAATAACGACAAGGATGCAGCTCACTTTGAGTCATGGACGACAACAATGTCGGCAGTTAAGTTACTCTTTACTGAAGATAAGCTCATTTAAAGCAGAACACATCGTAGTGCTCAAAAATAGACGCTTACTCTAGAAAAACCTAACCATAAGCATCGTTGTGTGTAGTCTCAGTATTAAAAGCCGTAAAAAATACTAGTTTTACTTTACAAATAAATCTTTACACACCACATCACGCATAAATCACACAACCAATCTGATTTATCCGAACAAAATCGCTTGAGAATATAATATTATGTTATATCACGATCTAACAAGATGTGGTATGACAGCTCTGTCGAATATTCGAGAATGTACTCAAACAATTGTTTCGGATCGATGTCTTGCTCTATCGTCTATTGTGATGGTAATAGGGAAACATTCAATATCGGTTATTGAATACTGAGTTCTATATTCGGTATAATAGTAACTTACCGGAAAATAATATCCGCTCAGAGAAGCAAGATAATTATTTTTAGTTATTACTTAAGACCAGAATAAAGCACGGTGAGTATAAAGGTACCATTACCCTGTCTAATTCGTGGTATAAAGTACGGTAAGTATAAAAGTACCATTGCCCTGCCACAATTTTGACCACAAAAAGGAAATAAGTTCCAATTTGAAGGGTGGAAACAAAATTTGTACACTTCAGTTAATGTAATTCAATTCTTCATGTGTAATTTTCAGAAATAAACAGACATGAATGAGCCGTAGTCAACGTAACCAATGAACATAACAATATAAACCTCCTCAAAGCTTTGAAAACGTTTCAGGACAATAAATCTAAAGATCGGTTTGTTCATACAAAAACGAACCAAGTAATAAATAACACAACATAAATTTAAAATCACATAAGTTATTGTTTTAGGATCACGAAAATTGGCAATATTATCTCTGGAATCAAATTAGAACGAATTTTAAAAATTGTTCGCAAGGAATTGCTTATCAAGTTTCAATATTAATTATCATTACTATTGCTAATACATTTTACTTTATAGCTAAATGACTACTCACGGCCCACTGGAATGGACTCCGGTAGCGGTTGAGCAACAAAAAAATGTGGCATAAAAGTGCACTATGGTATCCCGAAATCAGAAAAGAATCTCAGGCTTAAGGTGTAATCAGATGACGGGCTGTGCTCTTAACGTTATTGAAGTCGATTGTAGCTTTTTAAATTTTGCAATGGAAAAAAAAGAACAACAAAATTGAGTGGTCATCAGTTACATAAGCACATCCAACTAGTTCAATTAACGCGTAATTCGCCACCGTAAATAACAATAGCCGGCTAATTTTGATTGAAACTGTAATTCGAACTCTGATATTTGCTAGAGAATTAAATTAGGCTGTATAATAGCTTTCGGTATTTTTGTTACAAAATTGCGTCTAGGAATAAGTAAGCCAAACACACAGAATAATTGAACCTCATGACTAATGGGCCCCTGCTCTTCTTAGGAATGCGGAAGCGGTATACTGAGAAAATAGTATTAGTGAGAGAGCTAAATCAGATAATCGCCTGGTTATACGAGTGACTTGTTCCCGGACTATGATATCATAGGAGATCCAAATTTCTCCGGAATCTCGATCAGAGTCAGTAATGCTACGAGCTAGATTTCCAGAATAGAATATTGAACAAGTATCAACTGAACACAGGTATGTTGACAGTTCTAAGAAACAATCAGTGTGCGTATTTTACTTTGTTCCACTAAAACTCTTTACTTTTGAATCACTTTTTATATTATCGTATCGTTTGTTTCTTTGGGCACTTCTTTTCAGTTGTACTACAATACTTCTTTTGGGATTATAGTGGCCCGATCTTTTCCTTTCCCAGCTACCTACACCAGAAAACTGCGATGTAAACGAATTAGTTAATTTCCAGTGTTTACATATCACCCATCCTACGGCTCTAGAACACGATCGAACCTTCCTGATCACTTGTGGCGAAAAGGATTCGTAATAAGACATCGATTACCCTATGTTGTTCGTTGGCTCCATACTACAGAGCGTTAGTTATTATTCTTGTTAGTTGGTGCCATTTGTTTGGACTGCCATTTAACAAAAGGTGTTTTAAGCTGTGGCTAGCTGTAGTTGCAGCAGTATCTTTGCACAAGAACTTTGATTTTCTCGTCCTGGGTGTACTTACTCTTATATCTCCAACCTGCGGCCCGCTCCGGCTCCGCTCGGGTCTTTAACAAAAATTTCAACGATATTTGACGTTGTTTTATTTTTTTAAATAAAAGAACACTTATTGCGGCATAACTATAGTAGTTAGACATAGTGTAGCTTCCAAACAGTGAAAGAATTTTTCAAATCGGTTCAGTAGTTTCGGAGCCTATTCAATACAAACAAACAAACAAATCTTTCCTCCTTATAATATTCGTATAGAAGTATAGATAATAATAATAAAAGAAAATTATTAGATCGAATCTGGACCATAAAGTGATCTTTAAGTTTTCTTATCTGCAGGCAACTAGATCGTGTGAACATTATCAGTTTTCTAGCAAATCTCGACAATAATTTAAAAAGAAAGGTTAACAACACTTAGCGCGCAGCTAAACCCTCGATGACATTTACTCGTAATATTTCTGTATAACAAATTACTGCAATAGGCCAGACAATCACAATAACCACTAGTAAATAATTATCCCCACAAATACCCTTTATTAACAATTACGTACATATGTATGTGTTTGTTGATTTAACAGAGGGTTCAGTTTCGCTCGCAGGCCGCATGCCTCGGTACCTATATAACCGTTTATTTGCGGTTTGACTCAATTAAGCATGTGATTGCCTCGCAAGAATTTACTGATTAGCCCGTTATTAATATACCGAATTAGAAGGTCTGCCATAGGAATTTCGATCCTAAGATGTTGTAATTATAATCAGCGTCTTACAGAATGATTATTCCAGTCTCAATCCGCTAAGTTTCCCAGCAGGTATTTTCAGATCAGCCCCGCGAGCTCGCCCATCCACCGTGAAGACAGAATGTCCCCTCGGCTACAGGTAGTTAAGTAGGCAAGAAAAAACCGACTATGTTACCATGAAAAAATGCCAAAAACTTTAAATTATTAATTCAAATTCATAGATACATTACTGTTTCGGTAAGGAAATGTTATATTGGTTTCCGCAGTTTTTAATGCCGACTTAATTTTTGTTAGGTACGTTAAGAGATGAAAGGTTCCATAACTGGTATGCACCAGAATACTGTTTACAAGTTTTTTGTTAGCTCCCAGGTGTGGCAATGCACTATACTAATTCAGTTATGGGGCATGTTAGGCCAACTTATAAAAACCAGGCGATGTTTGACTTCTTGGAGCCCACCATCTCGCAGAAGCAGGCGGCATAACGGGAGAGGGGGAGATCTTCTTACCTCTCAGCGCCGACAACCGCATGATACTTTATTGCCCAAGTTTCCATGCGACAGTGGCCCGGAAGTTCATTAGCCCAATAAATTTAAAATAGAAGCACTGTCTAAAAAAGTAAAATTAAATCAAGTATAAAATTAATGAAGTCTGCATTATTGTTTTTAAAGATAAGACGCTTACAGACAACAACCACTACCGAACAGGAGGCTCATGAAGCTATTTATTTCGAAAAAATTTCAATTAAAATTGATCATTTAACTCGCGGTGAATACAAAGTTGGTGAACTAATTTTTAATACGCTTCTGTTACCTTTGTATGTACATATGTACGTTTGTTTTTGAGTAATGAAATCTTCAAAGGTCATTTTGACCAACTTCAAGACGTCAAGATTAACTTGAATATGCTCATTGCTCACGCATGAAGGACCGATAGCAAAACAATATATTTTTTAGTTTAGCTCTAATAGTCTGTGGCCTGAATGTGGCCCAGGCATTGCCAAGCCACCGAGCATAACAAATTAAGAAATGTATATTGAAAAAAATTATCGCATCCACAGCCACCATTGTTCCGATGCAACCGCATGAATCTCCGTTCCTTTAATGAGTTGTCCGGGGACTAGCGCTTACGTCGCTTCTGTCCAAAGCGACAAAGATACTTATTTTCTTTGTGAGATCCCTGTGTACCTAGACGTTAATTAAAATTGCCACCATTGTTCGGGTATTCCTATCAAAAAAAGGCAAAAGCAGCTTTAATCTTTTAACGTTTTGGGTCTTTAGATAAGCAAACCGGTCAGGTAACATTTTTCAAATTTACATTCCAGACGATCCAGATGAATCAATATTTTAATAATTTATATAAATTAGCGTATAACTTCATTATCCATGATGCCATTTGTGACTAGTTCTGATTCATAGATTATACAGTAATAAAGAACTATTAGGCCCATATGACGTCATGCATCGTCAATGCTATAAGCGTTGTGGTTTGAATAGTATTTTTTTTATTGCTTAGTTGGGTGGACGAGCTCACAGCCCACCTGGTGTTAAGTGGTTACTGGAACCCATAGACATCTACAACGTAAATGCGTAATTCAAACCGAAACGCATTACTGCTTCACGGCAGAAATAGGCGGGGTGGTGGTTCCTACCCGTGCAGACTCACAAGAGGTCCTTCCTACCACCAGTGAAAGATATTATATTACCTTTATCTCGTATGATACAGAGGTACAATGGCTACGATTTGTGACAGCGAAACACAATACAAAGAAACATTGCCGTTTGAAACTATTCCCTAATTGATTCGTCTTACGGTTGTTTTATCTATAAATTTGTCTTGATACTTGACAATGTATGTTCAGTCCCTGATCAGGTCCGGGACCTGAACAAATACGTTTGCAGAGAAGTTTGTAGGCATTGTCTAAACAAAATACTATCGTTCGATGATTGAATAGTACGCACTCCAATAGAATAAAATTTATCGGTTGAAAAAATACTTTTGTATATTCGACTTATAATCCAAATGTGGGTTTTGTTACCTTATTTAGATAGACAGCCTATTATAGTTAAAGAAATCGACTACTAGAAATCACGAGATATTTTTCCAAACAATTTGGTCATTAGTTATCCCTAATATAAGCAAACGGTTCCTTATTTACTAAAAAGCTATAAAAACTTAAACCTTACTAAATTCATCCTGAGAAGTAACCACCCCCCACCCCCCCACAATGGTCTCCCGAACTTATCTCGGTAATTTGAATTACAAAATTACCAAGATCCCCTAAAACGTCTACCGCTTATTTATTATTATTTTATTGCGGGCGTGTGGACGAGCTGACGTAATAGACATAATATATACTTAAACTCTTGAGCATCCACATATAATCAAAGTGGGCTTGAGTAAAGCGGTATGAACAAAGCAAAAATTCACGCAGCCCACATTTGGATGGAACATTTCCCAAATAGATTCTTCTTTTTTTGTTTTGTTTTTGTTGATTACGTATTTCATTGGAAAAATTGGTGCCCGCCTGGGATTCGAACACCGGTGCATCGCTCAACACGAATGCACCCGATGTCTTAGTGTATTATTCCTTAGGCCACGACGACTTACAACTTTCTTCTTCTTACCTTATCCCACATTATGTAGTGTAAGTACGCAGTAAGTACACTTATCATGCAGCATAGGGATTTAGCATGAGTTACACAACCGACAGCCTGTCGTGAACCCTCCTTAGATTATATCTCCAGTAGTTTATCGATTCTATTTCTTCTTTTGGATGATCCTTTTACTTCATTCGTTTTTTTGTTGTTCAATAAATTGCATTTTCTAATCTTGAATATCTACACTAAAATGCTAATACCATGCAAAATGTAAATTACAAATACCAAAACGATAATAATATCACATTTTTATTTGTTTTTAAGTATTCTCACAGTTTAATTTTTTCAAAAATAGTACATTGTGTACACGCGGGATGAGATGTCCTACTTTTTTCCCGCGGTGCACAAACTATTTTTTCTCCTACCAGGCCGAAAGTTCGACATTGTAAAAAACTTAGCACCCGTGGAGTACCGAGTTGGAGTCCAGGGGCGAAGCCCTGGCGGGGGTTTAAAAATATATATACATAAAAATAAATAAAACATAAATAACATAAAAAAACAATATAACTGTTTTTTTTTTAATTTTTAAATAAACTAATACTAACTGAATAAAAACTGTCTGATGAACTCATCTTTGTTTAATACTTCACTATTAAATTTTATTGCCTTTTGTTGAAGTTATACTTCTTTAGGCGCGTTATGAAAAATTTATGAGAGTGAAATTTTACGATGCGCGCGCACCGTGACACAAAATTAACAGCAATGAAGTTGCCCACTAAATCGCTCATTACAATACGACCGACGTAACTTGGCGAGTCTGAATATAGCCGCAGGTGAACTTTCCGAACCGTACCGAGAATTACCGAACTTATACGATGTCAAGAAAAGGGATGTCCAATATGCGTGTTTGAGGATGTTGTTTAATCGATTTTTTTTTCAAATTGTTCAAATTCAAAAATTTTAATTTACAAATTAAAATTTGAATAAAAAAAATGAAATAAATTTAATAAAAATAAAGTATAACTTCTTACGCGCGTACATAAGTACACGCACCCTTTTTATTTCACTTTTACACTAAATACAATATTGCAAATTATCCGAGCACAACAATGGCGGAGAATGTTAAGTGCATGAGAGCAGACGTAGACACTAACGCGCATGCGCACTTGTCAGTACCCAGGGAGAAAATGTTAGACTTTTTACGGCCTTCCCCTTTTGGGCGGCCTTCCCCTTTTGGGGAGTTCTTAGCGGGTGAGCGCCAAACTAGTGCCGCGGCCCCCCCCTCTGAATTGTAGAGGTGGGGCCGCGGCATGGGGCCGGTGGCGGGCCCCTCGTCTGCTGTCTGTTGCCCTGGTTTCTTGTATATAGATGTATATAGTAGTATAGTTAGTTTAGTTAGAATTAGTTAGATTGTAAGGGAAAAAAAAAAAACAACAAAAACAAAAAAAAAAAAAACCCGAAGCCAAGGACAGCAGCCGGCGCCGGGGTGCCACCTCCGCGGGCATCAATCCGTCGCTTACATCAAGCTCATCGTATTATGTATATGTATATATTTTGTCGATGTGGAGTGCGCCGAACGCGCATACGAACCCTCTTCCCATTCCCCCCCTGCATCTACTCACCCCTGCCCTATGTGGTAGGGAGCTTCTGCCCGGGCAGTGGGGTTCGCCCCGAGGCCCGTTCCGTGCCCCCGTAAGGGGGTACGACGACTCTTCTTCAGACGACTCTTCTTCTTAGACTTTTTCCCTGTACAGCGGGACGAAAACCGAACTTTCTGCGTCGGTAGGAGAAAAAATACTATTCGCAACATCGTCATGTAAATTTTATATTTGTCATTTATATTTTCTCATTTTAAAATAAAATTAGTGCGCCAGTGTGAATTAACCAAAAAGTACCGGTCTTCCCACTTAATATTTTATTACAAGCTCATACATACTATAATGCGAAAATACTTTTTCCCCAACCTATTATATATGTCTATATTAGCCACCGTAATACATACATATATAAACTCATTTAATCGCGTACTGTGATCATCACAGCGTTCTTCGGTCTTATTCTCATAGAGACAATACAATGATTCCAATTAAAGAAAACAAATATTAAAATTCAATGAAATTGAGAGAACGATTCTCACGTATGGAAATGGAATGATAATAAAAAAAACTCATTATGTTTGTACTGAGACGGGATGAAATGGAATTTGGCTGGAGGTGTTATTATTATGATAATGTTTTTAAGTGTATTTATTTTCTAAAATATAAACATTGCTACGCGCTGAGAAGATCCGGCGAGAAACTCAGTGGGCTGTCTTTAGGTTAATTTACTCGCAGAGCCCTTCGTCGCAAGCGACGGGTTTCGACGAGAACGATGACCGGTGCTTGAGGCACCTAAAAGCACCGTTAGTGGATCGGGAGGAGGTATATAACGTTTACATCTCACTGCTTCAATGAAATTCTGGTCTATTTTAAGTAGAACTAGAGATACCGCAGTAGTCGAAATTCGACTATAGTTAATTGGAATTGTAAGTTTGTACACTATTATGATTGTATTTTATACTTCTATAATCACAAATTTCGCCAAGACTACGCTATAAAAAATATTAACAAAGACAAACAATATTTAATCTCAATTTGACAACAGACGTCAAGAACAAAAGTTAAACAATATATAGTATGCATGCGTGTGTGCGTCAAATACATGGTATGTAGTGTGTGTAATGTTTTCTTTTTTGATTTAATGTATCTTTTATGCATTATTTTAAAAATATATTAGCATTGTGCACTTCTTCTCTATATTCTCTATAAGTGTGGAAAATTTCATACTCCTCCGTCCGCGCAATTTTCGTAAAAAGGGAAACAAAGTTTTTGCTTCACGTATTAATATATATAGGTAGATTATAGTGTTCTCGTTTGAATCAATTCAGTGTTAAGAAATGAAGTTTCAATAGTTCATAAATATCATTTTATGCTTTCAATTAATGCAAATGTCATGTAGTGTTGAATTTAAAAGTCATCAAAACCTATTATACTACCTATTAACCTTTAAGTCTATTCTATTCTGTTCTAAAATAAATGTAATAAATTAAGATGTGAGGCTTAGTGAAGAAGTGTCCAGAATTAAATTTATTATTTATTACATTTAAAGTAAGATACTATAAATTGTTGTAATACAATGTATTTTTGTACTTATCTATTAAACAAATCATCAAATGAATAAATCGATTACCTGGTATGGGAGAACGTCTTTAATAATTTTTTTTATGTTTTATTCAGATGATTATAGAATATCCGCTTCAAGCAAACGCAAGTTAACTGTAAAATTTTAATGAAATATATTTAAAGTTTTCTCTCCTTCAGGAATTTGTATTTCTAATACCAGAAATTTTCTATTACAAATAGTGCATCTCTATCCTATACAATATATGTTTCTCAAAATCTCTAACAGTTGACAAAGGTCACCTTTGATATGTTAATACTATGTGTACTGATTGAAGCTGTAGGATGTCTTCAGATTTTTGGAACGAAGATCCTTATGGGACGATGCGGAGGGGTACCCTAACCGGGAAAAAACGTCCGTAACGTAAGATTTTTATTATTAATGCACGCAGTGCACGACTTAACTTTGTAATAACGTACAAAAAATTACATATTTTATTATAATTTTTTTTTTTTTTTTTTTTTTTTTTTTTTTTTTTTTTTTTTTTTTTTTTTTTTTTTTTTTTTTTTTTTTTTTTTTTTTTTTTTTTTTTTATTGCTTAGCTGTGTGGACGAGCTCACAGCCCACCCGATGCCAAGTGGTTACTGGAGCCCATAGACATCTACAACGTAAATACGCCACACACCTTCAGATATAGTTCTAAGGTCTCAGTACAGTCACAACGGCTGCCCCACCCTTCAAACCGAAACGCATCACTGCTTTAGGCGGGGCGGTGGTACCCACCCGTGCGGACTCACAAGAGGTCCTACCACCAGTAATTACGCAAATTATAATTTTGCGGGTTTCATTTTTATTACACGATGTTATTCCTTCACCGTGGAAGTCAATCGTGAACATTTGTTGAGTACGTATTTCATTAGAAAAATTGGTACCCTCCTGCGGGATTCGAACACCGGTGCATCGCTTCAACACGAATGCACCGGACGTCTTATCCGTTAGGCCACGACGACCACAAATTTTATCATTTTACACTAACTCTTATGCAAACAACCGTGAATGAAGTGTACCACAATAAGTTCGCACGTTACCGAATGACCGTAGGTTGTTGCGAAACCTCCAGTTTTATTTTCTTTGTACCTCGAAAAAAACTAAAAATTAACATTTTTATAATAGGAAACTTTTATAATGAGGAACTTTTGTACTGGTGGTAGGACCACAGGCGCGGGTAGGTACCAACACCCCGCCTATTTCTGCCGTGAAGCAGTACTACGTTTCGGTTTGAAGGGTGGAGCAGCCGTTGTAACTATACTTGAGACCTTAGAACTTAAATCTCAAAGTGGGTGGTGCATTTACGTTGTAAATGTCTATGGGCTTCAGTAACCACTTAGCATCAGGTGGGTACTGCTCTTGCTAGCCCTAGTGCTAGCAACTCTCTCAGGTTGAGCCCGTGAGCTCACCTACCCGTTTGTACCTGAAATAGCCCCTTAGGCTACCAGCGATTAGGGAAGAATAAGTAATAGCTTAAAAGCACTAAAAATATACACTTTTATAGGAAAACCAACTACAAAATAGAAAATCAATTTTAATAAATTTGAATTAGAAATAGTGTAACAAAAAATGATTTTATTGTAAAAAAGCGTGGGGTGCTTTTATTATAGGATATTATCAAAATAACCCTTCTACTCATATCTGTTCATAAAATATTTATAACTACTGATACCATGCACCCCACGCTTTTTTTACAATAAAATAATTTTTTTCTTACACTATTTTTAATTCAAATTTATTAAAATGTATTTTCTATTTTTAAGTTGGATTTTCTATGAAAGTGTATTTATTTAGTTTTTTTAAGCTATTATTTATTTTTCATTTTTTGTTGAAAATCAATATTTTAAATTTTTGTTTTTTTATTATTTCGTATTGTTATTTTAATAAGTATGCCAAATTTCGAGTTAATTCGATGTTTTGAAGGGGGTCAAAATCATGTTCAAAGATTCCGTTACATACATACGTCTGAAGCCAATAAAAGCGTATTAAAAAAGAACAAACCGGTCGAAGCTTTGTGTGTTTTAAATCAGAACGGGTCGACTTTATCGCACTTCCAATAAATCCACATTTTCGCTTACAGAATTGAGGGCAATTAAAATAGTAAAAGTCGACGGTGTATCAAAAGAGCACATTGAATAGAACTCATTTTGGAGGCAGCGCTGGAGGCCATTCACGAATATGTGTGTTCTGTTCGCGTGAGTGTAAAGCCTCTTTCATATTACTGAGATCACCAATGACGTAAACAAAATTTTTGTATTGAGGTGCGAGGACTTATGGCGGGAACGCGAGGAGTGAAGTTGTGCGATTTGTTTTATTTTGTCTATTTATTGTTTGTTCAGGTTTAAATGTGTAATAACGCTGGTTTATTTACTGTTTAATATCTGTGAAGGTGCACAAATGTGGGAAAATGAAACAAAGGCGCTGGACGTAACTTCTCCGGATCCTCCAAAAAGTCCACTGAGAAAATCTCAGTAAATAAACACCATTTTACTGAGATTGTATTTTATCCATATCATCTCATCTCATTTCATTTAAGTTCATCCCAGTTGATTAACGTCTCAAACTAATCATCTTCATTACATTTCATATTATCATTTTTCATAAAAATAAGAATATAAATTAAAATAAGACATGACGTAAAGGTCTTAGTTACCAGGTCATAAAATCCCTTAAAAAATGTATTGAGATGCTCATTTCCCGAAATGTCATTAGAATCGTCGTGTGGCTCGGCTACCGAAAAGCGTTGACGCCAAAAATAAATCGAAATCCACTTGAGATGTGAGGAGAAAGTTAATTTTGAGAGCTATAATAATTTATTTTGTTATTTTTATAATTTTTCGTATGATATTTTGTACTTACAATGTTATTTTGATAAGAGAATATTTTGATTTTGACAAGAGAATATTTTGTACAGATTGCCTTTCGGATTGTTTTTATTTTTATATTGCCTTTGTAGGTAGACGAGCTCACAGCCCACCTGACAGTGAGTGGTTATTATCGCCCATGGACGTCAGCAATGCAAGGGGCGGAGCCAAGCCTCTGCCTACCATTAAATTTGTTGGTGTGTATGATTTTTTTGAAACTATTGTTGAGGTGTTTCACTTGTAGCCTTTCTTCTGTTTAGCTACCCATACCTACCGTTACAATCATAAAAAGCTACCGAAGTTCACTATAAGTTCCTGGTCATTCATTATACTCACGACTTTTACACTGGTTTCCTCAAATTACTGAAGCTGCTATTAACGTAGATTAGAAATTCTACAACACCATTCTCCCTGAGGACAATGTGTAGAACTCGGTACATAGTTTGAACGTTTTACCTCTAGGGTACTATTTCCGGATTAACTTAACTTAAACTGCGGCAATCTCATGCGGTCCTATGAAATAAACTTCGGCTAATAAAGTTGATAGACGTCGTGGCCTAAATGTTAAGAGACCCGGTGCATTAGTATCTAGCGATACGACTGTGCCGGTGTTCGAATCCCGCAGGCAAGTACGAATTTTTATGATGAATTACGTACTTCTTCCGCGGTGAAGGAATAACGTCGTGTAATAAAAATCAATCCTGCAAAATTATAATTTGCGTAATTACTAGCGGTAGGTAGGACGTCTTCTGAGCTCGCACGAGTAGGTTCTACTACCCTGCCTATTTCTGCCGTGAAACAGTAATGCATTTCAGTTTGAAGGGCGGGGCAGACGTTGTAGTGTAAAAGCTGAAACCTTGAACCCGTCTCTCTAGGTGGGGGGCAGCATTTACGTTATAGACGTCTGTGAGTTCCGTAACCACTTAACAACGGGTGGACCGTGAGCTCGTCTATCCATCTAAGGAAAAAATTATATACAGGAACATTTTATGCACCAGATAAGAGGATAATGTCGAATACTCAATTGTATCGTGTAACAGCTTTCCTGCCCAGCAAGCTGGAAGCCTGACTACTTCACAGCAGAAACAGGCAGGATCGGTACCTACCCATGCAGACTCATTCCACATACATCCAGCAGTAGATGGGGATCGACAATCGCAGTATACTGTTTAATAATCATAGAAAATTATGAAGTAAGAGGCAATTACTTCGCAATGATATAGCTTAGTACCGTTCTAAAACACAACAGAGCCGAGACTGCACAGAACATTACAACTTAATTGCAGCCAAAATATTATGCGGCTTCATGCATTATCGGTGTCAGCAAACGGCGTTAGCCTTTAAATAAAAACCGATTGCCACGATCAATGGTCTAAAAAGTAAACAAACTTTTTTTCTCCAAAAAATTTCTAATACAATTACTAGAAGCGCCATCTATGTTTCAGGCGCGACAACGATATTCAGATACTTGTGCCATCTATGAGCAGAAGAATGCAACTAAACGTTTCTAAATTCCAATGAAGTCGTATTATTATTATTAAAATGTGAATAGATGGCAGCAAATACTAATTTTTGTTTTTCCTCTTTTTTCTACTTAATCTTTGCTGACTTATACGATTTTGATTCTTAGAGTTACTTAATTCACTTTATAGTTTCCGACCAGACTTCAAATGTACAATAATTTTATCGACTAGATGATGATGTCTGTCATATGGATTTGATTAATATTGTTTTGATGGAAAAAAACACGGGCTAAGAAGATAATAAATTTATTTTGATGAAAAAGTAATTACATAAGTCGTATTAAACATATTTTTCAATCCAAAATGCTTACAAAGATAAATTTTCACCCTAAAATACCGCCTAAATCCAAGTCTTTAATAATATCTTGAGCGATTTCAAAAAAGATATCAGTCACTATTTCGTTAATCTCCGTCTGAAAAATAAAGAGTTTGAATAGTCATCAGAATCATCGTAATATGAATAAAGCCTAGGATTCTTGGTTTGAATGTGTGTTATTGTGAAATTAAAATGAATAAAACATATTACAAATATCGTATGTTACAAAATTTACAAACAAAGATTCTTTTTCTGTTACAATTTTTTAAATAAACAATCCCTGTCGATTGAATTAAAAATTTTAACTGTTCTTTAGAGACCTGTACACTGTTTGCGAAAATTTTACGTATTTTATTTACTTATGTTACGTATTAAAACAAAAAGTTACGTCTTCTATTTAGGATGTTAAACTCTAAATCGCATAAAAAAAATGTAACGTCAAATCGCTTAAAAATATCTTACGCCAAAGCGGGCCTTATAAATATTATATACTAGCGACCCGCCCTCGCTTCGCTTCGGAAACATTAAAACACACGTGAATCCAAAAAAAATAAATAAATAAAAATGAAAAAAAGTAGCCTATGTTCATCAGGGACAATGTCGGCTTCTAATGGAAAAATAATTTTTCAAATCGGTCCAGTAGTTTCGGAGCCTATTCGAAACAAACAAACAAACAAATCTTTCCTCTTTATAATATTAGTATAGATGGGACAGCTACAGTTTGAAATTTCAGTCTCCAAAAAACCGGATATCCGATCTTGTAACTCTGTTGACTCGATTTTATTTTTTATTTTTATTTATTGCTTAGATGAGTGGACGAGCTCACAGCCCACCTGGTGTTAAGTGGTTACTGGAGCCCATAGACATTTACAACGTAAATGCGCCACCCACCTTGAGATAAGTTCTAAGGTCTCAGTATAGTTACAACGGCTGCCCCACCCTTCAAACCACCCAGTAAAGATTTACAACAGTTCACATTAACAACGGCAATATAATCGGAGAACTAGTCTGTCGACTTACCTCAAACACCTCCAACAGCTCCGGCACCAAGTTCCCAAGGAATCTACTGACAAACTCACTTAATACGGGATCATTGAAGATACCGGTTATTTCAGTCTGAAATAATTTTAACACATATCTATATATAATATATAAAAGAAAGTCGTGTTAGTTACACTATTTATAACTCAAGAACGGCTGAACTGATTTGGCTGAAAATTGGTGAGGAGGTAGCTTAGAACCAGGAGAAAGACATAGGATACTTTTTATCACGTTCCCGTGGGACGTGACATAAAACGTGATATAACAAAATGCAACTGATATGGAATAACAAAACGCAACTGACAGCTAAACGTAATATATTCTATGGTTAATTATCCTAGAATTTTGAAGTTGACGTGTTTAAAACAAACAGTGTGGCGGAGCAAAGTTCGCCGGGTCCGCTAGTTACAAATACATAATGTTAAATTAAGGTATTGATAGGAAAAGACAAAATAATCAAGTAGCATTTTTATCACTATTTATCAACTGATATTAGGTTTTTTTGTTTGCCGGGCATTCACGGTTTTAGCATAGATAAAGAATGCACTTAGCCCACTGAGTTTCTCGCCGGATCTTCTCAGTGGGTCGCGTTTCCGATCCGGTGGTAGTTTCTGCGAAGCACTGCTCTTGCTAGGGTTAGTGTTAGCAATGTTATCAGGTTTGAGCCCCGTGAGTTCATCTACTATCCCGGTGACGCTGATATGGTCTCTCTAGACCATCAGCTTAGGTAGGAAAAAAATAATCATTAGTGTTAGCATTTATTTTAAAATTAAGCTTTTAATTTTTTTTTCATTTCTTTAGGAAAAAAAAGAAAACATTATTTATACCTATACAGAAAAATTTTCTTAACAATGGCGGTGATTGTATTCGAATATCGATCAAAATGATGATGACAAAATTTCACGGGAAATAGTTAATTGTATATAAGTATGTTTGCGGATGTACCATCATACACGAATAACATGCGCTCGCGCGAACCAAAAATGATACCTTTTTTTCCTACCTATTTTCTGGTAGCTTAGGAGTCTGTTTCAGCTACATTTGGACGGGTAGGTGAGCTCACGGGCTCAACCTGAGAGAATTCGCTAACACTAACTCGTCCTTCTTCAAAAGAGGCTTGTGGAGAGTATAAAGCGGTAGGCAGCGGCTTGGCTCTGCCCCTGGCATTGCTGAAGTCCATGGGCGACGGTAACCACTCACCATCAGGTGGGCCGTATGCTCGTCTGCCCACAAGGGCAATAAAAAAAAGAAGAAAGAAACACTAGCCTCAACATGAGCAGTGCTTCGCAGGATCTAATTCCGGATCGGAATCGTGAGCCATTGAGAAGATCCTTTGGGAATCTCAGTGGGACAAAAATTACATCAATTTTGCTGCGAAGCTATAACACGTCCCGATTTTTGTGGCACATCCATATTACACTACTTAGTTAAGAGATCACTTTGTGACGTCTTTGTATTCCGGTGATCACTCAATCCTATGTGGACCGTGACCTCGTATGCTCCTGCCCCAAAATGCACTTTGGTTATGAGCTCATCTAATTACGATGTATAATACACCGGATTACCTGAAAACCTTCAAGGCTAATAGCAACGTCCGCTTCTTGGAGACTTAGGGCCATTCCTTCACGGATATTCAAGTGGATCAATAGAGTCGCCTTGATACGAGGACGGATCACGCGGATTCTGAAATAGCATTTTTTTTTATTGCTTAGATGTGTGGACGAGCTCACAGACTACCTGATGTTAAGTGGTTACTGGAGCCCATAGACATCTACAATGTAAATGCGCCAACCACCTTGAGATATAAGTTCTAAGGTCTCAGTATAGTTACAACGGCTGCCCTACCCTTCAAACCGAAACGCATTACTGCTTCACGGCAGAAATAGGCGAGGTGGTGGTACCTACCCGTGCGGACTCACAAGAGGTCCCACCACCGGTAAAAACAATAACTGGAACAAAATCACATTATTCATGATTGTATTTCCAGTTAACATTTAGCATTCCGGCTACCGGTTACCATATGACATGTCCTTCTCCAAGCTAGGTTTGGAAAGACATAAATAGGATGCATTAGGATAGTTAAGACCCTAGACAGACCCTAGAAAGCTCATGTTCGCATAGATTATTTGTTTGTTTCAGTAATTTCTAGTTGTTTCGTTTTGTTTTTCATCTTCAGTTTGCATCTTTACCGTATGGTAAAATAGCTCATTGTATCAGAAATTCTACGTGTTATCTCTTCAGGTTTCAACGGGTGGGCGGGAAGATGTTGGGCGTACAGATATGCACAAATATATTTAAAAAAAATATCTTAAATTCTTTTTAAATCATAAAAAAATCATATGAATTTATACAACTTTTTCCACTTTTCATTCTAGTTTCGTTTGCAAAATATAATTATTTTTACAACCTAAATATATGGCCACCGCCCCTGTGGCATTGTTCATTGTCGAATGAAGATCTACGGAAATGGTCAATTATCGAGGTAAATATGGAGTCTATTAAACTAAATACCCAATCAATGGCTTTGAAGATACCAACTAAAACGGAAAAACAAGCTCTATAATAATGTCTTTTCAATATATTAGTGTAGTAAAAATAAAACGGTTACTTAATATATTGTAAATAGGGACATTTAAATTGGACATAAAAAACATGTTTTGTTTATTAGCTTGATCGTTAAGTGAAAATGTTTTATTTTTTTCAATTATTTCACTCTTTTAAATTGTTTAAGATTGTAATACATTTATAAATAATATATATTTCACTCCCACAACCGAGTAATTCCCATAGTGAACACCACATACGTTGAAATTCGTCAAAAATTTTATTGATTTACTAGCCGTACTCGCCCGCTTAGCTGGGCATTTAAATTTAACACTAGAGGTCCCGCAGTAGTCGAAATTCGACTATAATTAATTGGAATTGTAAGTTTGTACACTATTATGATTGTATTTTATACTTCTATAATCACAAATTTCGCCAAGACTACACTATAAAAAATATTAACAAAGACAAGCAATATTTAATCTCAATTTGACAACAGACGTCAAGAACAAAAGTTTGACAATAAATAGTACGCTTGCGTGTTGCGTCAAATTCATGGTATGTAATGTGTGTAATGTTTTCTTTATTGATTTAATGTATCTTTTATGCATTATTTAAAAAAAAAATTAGCATTGTGCACTTCTTCTCTATATTCTCTATAAGTGTGGAAACTTTCGTACTCCTCCGTCCGCGCAATTTTCGTAAAAAGGGATACAAAGTTTTTGCTTCACGTATTAATATATAGATTATTATTTATTGTCATTATTATTGGAGAGTCCAACACTCATATAAATATTAGCCTATCCATTAAGTACATGGATTTTTTACATGGATACCAAGTTTCAAAACAATCGCATGCATGGTTCAGTAGTTATAACGGAACAGCCGTATAAACCACTGTAGATTTATATATTAAGTATAGATGAATCAGACATAGATACATTCGCTAGAAAATCATTACCCTCCTTCGGCAATCGGGTCAAAACATGACCGATACCCCATTTACTTACTTCGCTTCACCATTGCCGTATATTGTGAAGCCCAAAGCAGTCACGCTGAGATCGTATTTACCTGGAATTTACAGAACAGTTAATCGCAACTACTTCATCTTAAGCATCAAAGGAAAAAACTAGACAAGTTAGTTAGTTAGTCGTCGTGGCCTAAAGGATAAGACGTCCGGTGCATTCGTATCTAGCGATGCACCGGTGTTCGAATCCCGCAGGCGGGTACCAATTTTTCTAATGAAATACGTACTCAACGAATGTTCGCGATTGACTTCCACGGCGAAGGAATAACATCGTGTAATAAAAATCAAATCCGCAAAATTATGGTTTGCGTAATTACTGGTGATAGGACCTCTTGTGAGTCCGCGCTGGTAGGTACCACCACCCCGTCTATTTGTGCCGTGAAGCAGTAATGCGTTTCGGTTTGAAGGGTGGGGCAGCCGTTGTAACTAACTATACTGAGACCTTAGTACCTATATCTCAAGGTGGGTGGCGCATTTACGTTGAAGATGTATATGGGTTCAGGCTTGTCCACCTATCTAAGCAATAAAAAAAGTATTAGACACCAATAAAGTCAATTAAAAGAAATGGTACATTATACCGTACCTACCTATCATGTGAATTTTAACCCATTCAAAATACACAATCTGAACTAAAAACATTGCTTATCAATATCTTATCGAACGTGATGACTCAATTAGCTTCTGTTGTTTGTTTCCAGCTAATATGAAACAAAGCTAAGCTAAGCGTTATTTGGAAATTCCATATCACATCTAATCGTTAATTGGGTTAATTCATATTATTTCTGTTTATTAACATCTTCATATCAAATGAATGTTCTCGATAACGTAAAAGTTAACTCAAATTTGTATGCAGTTGGAACAGCGCCCCTAGCGGCAAACGTTCCAACTCCATACAAAGTTGAGTTAACTTTTACGCTGTCGAGAACGTTAAAAGACTCGCGCTATGCCATGTTAAAAGGAACGTAAAGGTTCACTGTGGGCCTACCACATTGCTCTAGTTTCAGCCTTTCTCAAAGTGGGCGATAACGCCCCCTACGGTGGGCGCTGCAAGCCTAAAGGGGGGCGGTAAGAGACCCAGAAAAAAATGGGGGCGTTGTGTAGTGGCTTGTTGAGGCGATTTGTAATTTCATCTAGGAGGACTTTTAGACACCGTCTGAGCTCTCGGTATAGCAGTTTTAAGTAGGTGAAAAAATGGGGGCGCTATAAAATAATTTATTCTCAAAGTGGGCAGTAGATTAAATAAGTTTGGGAGCCCCTGCTCTAGTTCATGTCAATGACCGCTTATAAGAAACCTGAACGCTGGTCGACTTTCGGAAGAAATAAAAACAAGCTTACCAGCGTCCAACGCAATGAGTGGTACTTCTCCGTCGATCGAAAGGCCGAAGAGTCCTCGAAGGACTGAAATTATATCGAACGTCAAGGAGTTGATCTCAAACGTGCTTAGTTTCCTGACTTCCAAATCCTCTAGGGTCATACGTAGTCTGAAATAAAAATTTGTTGGGATTATGGTTAGTAATGATATCCGAGTCTAGAATAATAACTATAACTTCTATCTTATTTCAAGTTTAATTTGAGAACTTAACTAGGCATCGTAATTTGTTTTACTCTGAAGGACGATGCAGCCGTTATATATAAAACAACCAGACCTCAAAATAGGTGGTGGTAATTGTGATGTTTATGAGTTTCGATAACCACCAATTTAAAATTACAATAAAAAAATGTATAATTGTAATTATTGTAATGTGTATACCCGATCCTGTGGACCGAATGGTAAACATTTGACGTCGCCATAAACACATCATTGCGGATCCTCCCGATCTATTAAGGTAGATTTAGGTACGCATCAGTCACCGTCCTCGTCAAACCCGTCGCTTGCGACGAAAGGCTCGGCTAGTAAAGTAACCCACAGACACAGCCCATTGAGTTTCTCGCCGGATCTTTTCAGTGGGTCGCGTTTTCGATCCCGAGGTTGATTCTGCGCAGCACTGCTCTTGCTAGGGCCAGTGTTAGCAACACTCCGGTTTGAGCACCGAAAGCTTACCTACACGCTAGGGTAATGCTGATATAGCCTCTCAAGGCTATCAGCATAGGTGAGAAAAGAAAAAAAAGTAATATTTTAATTACCCAGGAAGCGGTATCGTTTGATCATCAACTGAGAGGTGATCCAATTGAAATGGGTCCAAAACGGGTAACGTTTCTGATCCAGTGATCATGGTCTGCCTGAAGCGCTCGAGCATCGAAAGAATTAGCGTTTCAAAGTCAAGGCTCTCGCCCTCATCTGTAAATCATTGTACATTACCTTATTATGTTATCCTAGTGGTCGCTCAGTATTCGAAATCCGACTATTTGATTTGATTTGATTTGATTTGAAAGACATTACTTCTATAATCACAGGTTTCGCCAAGGCTACACTATAGATAAATAATATTAAAAACAAACAATATTAATCTATTCTCAATTTAACCACAGACTTTAACAATAAAATAAAGAGTGTACATGCGTGTGTGTATCAAATACATGGTAGTGTGTGTAATGTTTTTTTATTTATAATGTAATGAATTTTTAATGCTTAATTAAAGAAAAAATTAGCACTCTGCATTCCTTCTCTATATTCTCGATAAGTATGGAAAAATTCATACTGCTTCGTCCGCGCAATTTTCGTAAAAATGTTTACAAAGTTTTTGCTTCTCGTATTAATATATAGATTTCCATTACATGTTACATTACATGCTATATTATCATGTTAGCAACTGCAAGCAATCAGTGGTTAATGGTACTTAACCCACAATAAATTCACAATAATCAGTACTTACACGCAGATAGGCTAGCGCACCCATAAACACAGCTATAGAAATTCTCTCATGAGAGCCCGAGAGTTACCCGTCCGTACGTAAACGGAATAGTCCCACAGGCTACCAGCGAATAAGCAGGAAAAAAGAAACTAGCTCAGTACTATAGAAAAACATTCAAAAAAAGCTGATGCCCGGGCTCCGTTCAAACCCTCGCCTTTTACGACACCCACGAAAAATGGGTAAGGACTAAACCTATTGGGAGACGTAAGGTGTAAGCCTTAATTATCTAGCAATTGTCATAATCTACAAGCTAGAACTGCATGAGAAAAAGACATCATCCCCTGGCGTAATCATGATTGCATCCCAAATTGCTATGTCACTTTTCAAACTGGAAGGCATTAAATGGCGCTTAACGCAGAAAAAGAAACGATTTTTTTTCCTACCTATGCTGATAGCCTTGAGAGGCTGATAGCCTTGAGAGGCTATTTCAGCTTCACCCTAACGTGTGTAGGTGAGCTCATGGGGCTCAAACCGGAGTGTTGCTAACACTAACCCTAGTAAGACCAGTGCTTCGCAGAATCTACCACCGGATCGGAAACGCGACCCACTGAGAAGATCCGGCGAGAAACTCAGTGGGTTGTGTCCATGGGTTAATTCGCTCGTCGAGCCCTTCGTCGCAAGCGACGGGTTCGACGAGGACGGTGACCGGTGCTTGTAGTGTCTAAAAGCACCGTTAATGGATCGGGTGGAAACGATGATGCTTATCAAATGTTTATTTTTGTAACACGCTTCAGCATTTCTACAAACTACTTAGCAAGCATAATTAGTACGTAATTTCATTGTCAGAAAGTTATCTGTTTCGATAAGACAAAAAAAAACCAACCTGGATTTTCCAAGAATTGGGTAATTGCATTAGCGCCAAGCACGTCATTCTTAGGGTACGCCGCAGCGAACCCCAGAGCAGCTACGAATATACAAACAAAACGCATATTTCTGGAAATACAATAGTTTTTATTTTTCAAACTAAAACTTTATAGTGTTTGTATTATATTTATATTATATTTATCTCAAGGTGGGTGGCGCGTCTACGTTGTAGATGTCTATGGGCTCCAGTAACCACTTAATATCAGGTGGGCTGTGAGCTCGTCCGCCCATCTAAGCAATAAAAAAAAAAAAAAAAAAAAAAAAAAAAAAAAAAAAAAAAAAAAAATTTTTTAGTTTGTGTTATAGTATTTGATCAAATCCGATTACGTGTTGAAATCTTTACTTAAAAATATCACTTGTAATTTAGAAAAAACTAGGAAGCTACGTAGTTTATATCTTTCGATCATGGTGTAATGTTAACTCTTAATGGAAAGGTCGAAACTATTTTTACTATTCATATTATATATTTTTTTATTGCTTAGATGGGTGGATGAGCTCACAGCCCACCTGGTGTTAATTGGTTACTGGAACCCATACACATCTACGACGTAAGTGCGCCACCCACCTTGTGATATAAGTTCCAAGGTCTCAAGTATAGTTTTGTTAACGTGCGATCGTCAAATTATCCCTTCTCAAAATGCTATTGCTTGTGTAACGTTTCTCAATTTTAGGTATCCTACTTCAAGTTCTTTTGTTCGTGACACCAACGTCCTTTGAGTTTAATCATTTAGAATAACCTCAACAAGGATAATGATTAAAATAACAAGATAATAACTACGAACATGACGAGGTTTTGCACAAGTATTTTTAAGTTTTATTTTTTATTGCCCTTGCAGGCAGACGAGCATACGGCCCACCTGATGGTGAGTGGTTACCGTCGCCCATGGACCTCAGCAATGCCAGGGGCGGAGCCAGGCCGCTGCCGACAAAAGTTCTACTATAATATATTTCTACAAGTGCATCATCTATGTATGTGCCTAACTAAAATCCAGTACTAATTTTAATTTAGAATTGGTTGGGATCTAGCAATTAGCGCAGCCTAATACCGCCACACACTTTTAAATATAATTAGCCTATTGAGCTAAAAAAATTTTACCCAACAATCTACTGGTGGTAGGACCTCTTGTGAGTCCGCGCGGGTGGGTACCACCACCCTGCCTATTTCTGCCGTGAAGCAGTAATGCGTTTCGGTTTGAAGGGTGGGGCAGCCGTTGTATCTTACTTGAGACCTTAGAACTTATATCTCAAGGTGGGTGGCGCATTTACGTTGTGGATATCTATGGGCTCCAGTAACCACTTAACACCAGGTGGGCTGTGAGCTCGTCCACCCATCAAAAAGGTCCTTTATTTATTCGAAATAGCTTAAACAATAGCTTCAATAGGTTTCAATAATTTCTTTATAATTTAATAAATTGTTTACTCACCTAATCTTGATAACGGTCTGCTGTTGACTACATGAAAATTAAATCTGATTCTGTAATGATAGCGATAATCATTATCAGATACTTAAGTATGTACATATTATATGAGGGCGACAAAAAACGATTTGGAAGCCCGTAATCTAATAGATTAGAGTCCCCACTTATTCGTGCAAATCATGTACGCACTACTTACGTGAACGATTCAGTTTTATTTATTTATTGCATATGTGAGTGGACGAGCTCACAGCCCACTTGGTGTTAAGTGGAGCCCATAGACATCTACAACGTAAATGCCGCCACCCACCTTGAGATATGAGTTCTAAGGTCTCAGTATAGTTACAACGGCTGCTGCACCCTTCAAACCGAAACGCATTACTGCTTCACGGCAAAAATAAGCAGGGTGGTGGTACCTACCCGTGCGGACTCACAAGAGGTCCTACCACTAGTAATTACGCAAATTATAATTTTGGGGGTTTGATTTTTATTACACGATGTTATTCCTTTACCGTGGAAGTCAATCGTGAACATTTTGTTAAGTACGTATTTCATTAGAAAAATTGGTACCCGCCTGCGGGATTCGAACACCGGTGCATCGCTAGATACAAATGCACCGGACGTCTTATCCTTTAGGCCACGACGACTCATCACGTTGATGAAGAATTAAATCTTTGATATTATATGAACGAGATGTGAACAAAAAAATAATCATCGTACCACAAAATATGTATAATAATAATAATAATAAACGACGTGCCAAGCTCTACTCGGACCGGCCCATCATTACGGACAGGACTATTCTTGCGAATAAGCCTGATATCGTGCTGATGGACTGGACGGAGTCTCGGGTATTTCTGGTGGATATCACCATCCCCTACGACGAGAACCTCGTGCGGGCCGAGGCAGATAAAAAGACCAAATATTTAGACCTGGCGCACGAGGTGACCGACATGTGGAGGGTGGTATCTACAGAAATAATCCCGGTAGTTGTGTCGGTGAATGGTTTGGTCCCTAAAAGCCTCTCAAAACATCTCGAGAGGCTTGGTCTCAACAAAAAGTCGGTGGTGGCCCAAATGCAAAAAGCAGTCTTGCTCGACAATGCCCGTATAGTTCGCCGGTTTCTCTCCCAATAGTCCCTAACGCTCCGGCCGATTGTTGCCCACCTCGCCGGAGTGTGTCCTGCCGTCTTCCCAGGCGTGGCAGTGCTTAATACACATAATAATAATGTTTTTATTGCAAGTAACCATGACTCATATAAATTGTTAATAAGACTTAGACCTATGTTAGTAGTTATATTTACATCACACCCAGTATGCTTGTATCAAGCGATATGACTATGCACGTGTTCAAAACCCGCACGCAAACTATGCTTATAAATCCTAATATTAAAGAAAAATGTGCGTAGTTTATTTTATTAGGAGAAACCTACAAATGAGATACAATCACCTATTAAATCGTTTTTATTTTTATTTCCATAAACAACGCATTCAAAATTTTATACTTTCGAAAATCCTGGAACATTTTCGCGTTCATATACAAACTCATTTCAAAATTCATACATTTATTTTCAATAATTAGTATTAGTTTTAATACATAATATATTGACGTTTGAAAGGCAAACGTGACTAAGTGACAATGCGTGAGTTTTACAATAGACTAATTTAAAGTTGAAATACCTGAAAACAAAATTTATTTTAACGAATCTAGCTGTAGTAGAATCTAGCTAGTAGCTGTAGGATTGAAATGATTTTAATAGACCTAGAAATATATATTTTTTGCGCATCGAATATGGTTATTGCCTATCATTTATGTACAAAGCAGTTATTGTCGCTTAGTCACGTTTGCCTTTCAAGCGTCGAATATAACTCTACAATACATTTCAATACTGTGTACTTTGAATGTTTGCCTTTTTTGGATTATTTCTTTTAATCTAGATACAAAGTCATTTGCTTCAATTTTTTGCTCTTCTTACCGCAAGGTTTCTTTGTTATTTCAATCCCGTTCAATGTGTATTGTAAAATCTTCTGTAGGTATACCTGAAATGATTGTCCTTACATTAAATCCAGCGTCGGGTACATTTTTGTGACGATATCCACCTATTGCTATAACAGTGCGGATTATGTCCGTTAACGGGTGTATTACTGGTGGTAGGAGCTCTTGTAAATCCGCGCGGGTAGGTAACACTACCCTGCCTATTTCTGCCGTGAAGCAGTAATGCGTTTCGGTTTGAAGGGTGGAGCAGCCGTTGTTACTATACTGAGACCTTAGAACGCATTACTCAATGTGGCGGCATTTACTTTCTAGATGTCTATTGGCTCCGGTAATCAATTAACATCAACAGGGCCGTGATCTCGTCGTATGGGTCTACCACCCAACCCACCTAAGCAATAAAAAAATAAAAAACTTGCTCGTTAATCGGCTCTCATGAGAATAATTACATAAATCCTAATACTCAATAATAATAAGAAGGAACTTCGTTCCAATAAGTATTTCCATTTTTATATTCTAATATGTACATACTAATAATTATTATATTAAAAACTAGCCGTACTCGCCCGCTTCGCTGGGCATTTAAAATTAACATTATTATTTATTGTCATTATTATTGGGGAGTCCAACACTCATAAAAATATTAGCCTATCCATTAAGTACATGTATTTTCTACATGGATACCAAGTTTCAAGTCAATTCCATGTATGGTTCAGTAGTTATAACGGAACATTCGTAAAAACCACTGTAGATTTATATATTAGTATAGATTATATTATGTGCTCAAACTATTTGCTGTTACGAGTTCTCATTTTGTTGACTATGTTAATTGAATTTATTATATTAAAAACTTTGTCTAGTTCATCATCAGATAAGCTAGAAGATACCATATTTTTTTCATGAAAAATAGACACATTAATTAATTATTTCTTATTTTAAAGGTACCACAGTTAGAATGAGTCAGAATTAGATTGAATTATTTGATTTGTTTTCACAGATTGGTTTCGGACAGATTAGCTCCACAAAACTACATGTTTAATTATTAAAAAAACTAAATATTTCTTTATTAATAACAGGACAAAATCTTATACCTATATAAAATTCTCGAGTCACAATGTTAGTTACCATACTCATCTGAAAAGGCTTGACCGATTTTTACTACCGAAATTTTATATGCATGTTCAGTAGGTCTGAGAATCGGCTACTATCTATTTTTCATACCCCTAAGTGATAAGGGTTGTCCACCCCTAAAATTATTTTTTTATTTATTGGACCTTATTTATTTTTGGTATAATTAGGCATTAGGTATGTGGTTGATTGAAGTTTTGTTATTTTTATATTCCCTCATCGTCCACAGCGCTACATGTCTCTTTCACTCATTTACCACATCCTTACACACTTACAATAAGTTTTTTTTTTTTCTACACTAGAAATTTCCTAGATATCTTATATATCGCAAAACAAACTTTGCCGGGTCAGCTAGTGATATATAAAATACGAAGCTAAAATGTCGTCTTATGTTGTATTTTCAGAAACACGTACAAGTCAAGAGCATTTACATACATCCAGACACGGAATACCGAACACCTAAAATCACTTACATCGACAAGAATATCGATTCTCGACTACGCGGTGCAATACTCAAAGGGGCACCAACGACGAGATTAGAGAGCAACTAGCGGACCCGACAGACGTTGTCCTGCAAAAATTCATTCAAGTCGATCCAGCCGTTTATTTGTAGTATAAATAGCCTAGATACCAACTGCAGCGCTATCGGCCGGGCTGTTTTGTGAATCTAAACCATCCAGGGTACCACCCAAACGCATACAAAAAAAATCATTCAAATCGGTCCAGCCGTTTAGGAGGAGTTCAGTGACAAACACACGCACAGAAGAAATATATATAAAGATTAGAAAATTGACTAGCGTTTTAGTAACACTAGATAATGACAGAGCTTTGCTCGTTTTTTTGTTGTTAAATTGTGTTTTTTAGAAATTATATTTAAATACGAATTACATATTGATAAAATGATGAAATATGAATAATATTTTTCGATCTTACCGACAGAATAATAAAAAATATGAACTGGTTATTTCAAGAAAAAAATCAAAATTATCGATAAAGTTGATTATTGTAAACACGAATAAAACAACATTTTCTGAAAATAAATCGTTGCTAGATCGATTTATCGCCCCCGAAATAATCCCCTGTATACTAAATTTTATGAAGATCGTTGGAGCCGTTTCCGAGATTCAAATTATATTATATATATATTTATGTACAAGAATGGCTCGTTTAAAGATATAAGATTAGGTATTTAAAAATTTACCGAAATCAAGTTGATTACTGCTTTGTTTCTAATGAAATCGTTGATCTTCTCTGAGACGTCCACACCGCAGACTATTACACACATGTCGCTCTGTAATAGAAATTAAAAAGGTTTAAGGATTTATGTTATTACTCTTTTCTTAAGCCCGTGCTCACCCAAAGCCGAGTGTAGGTATCTTCAAACGCAATCTATTCTTTTGCGATCTCTTGCCATTCGCATCCATTCCCTACGAGATACTTTGACCAGTGTGCTTAGTGCGAGTTTTGTAACGTTCTCGATAGCGTAAAAGTTAACTCAAATTTGTATGCAGTTGGAACAGCGCCCCTAGCGGCAAACGTTAAAAAACTTGCACTAAGTACACCGGTCGACGGATCACCTCATCGGTTATTACTGCTTTAAAATAATATTTTGGCAGTACGATCGCTTCTATTCCAGAGACGTGAGACTTTAGACTTCTTTGCTGCTTCATGATGAGTTCATATACAAAAAATATTTCTAGGAAATCTAGGGAATCTAAATACTGACTGAAGCGCCATCTGGCGGTCTGATTTGTGAATCTAAACCATCCAGGGCGCCACCCAAACGCATACAAAAAAATCGTTCAAATCGGTCCGGCGTTTAGGAACAGTTCAGTGACAAACACACGCACAGAAGAATTATATATATATAAAGACATATATCGAGGGGTGAAAGCTATCTGGTTTAAGCAACATTTTTGCAAACTTTACAGGAGAGCCATTTAAAGTCTAAAATTTGGAATAAAAATCATAACAAAAAAAAACTTCTTTAGCTATTTGAATAGAGCAAACTTAATTGAGGTTGAGTTAAAAACATCGTACTGTTGATGCCTATACCAAATAAAACGCACCTTTAGTTTCAAAGATAAATGTACCATATTAAGCGAAATGTCGCTTAAGCCAGATTGCCTTTCATCCCCTGGCACTGCTGAAGTCCATGGGCGACGGTAACCACTCACCCTCAGGTGGGCCGTAAGCTCGTCTGCCTACAAGGGCAATAAAATATTTTTACCTTCACGACGTCTGGAATAATTTTCAACTCATCACAGGTTATGTACATTTGCTTTTCTCGCATAAAGAATCCTATCGCTCCGGATATTTTAACGTTCCTTAAATAAATCCTGAATTCAAAAAGAAAATTAAAAAATTATCAATAAAAAAAAAACAAAAAACAAAAAAGAGAATTTGGTCACACCAAACACTACTGTTTACTAGATTAAGGTACATATATCGAAGAGTTGCGACTTGCGACACTCTTACTCTGTTCACGATTTCAAATTTATAAATATAACTCAAATATAAATCGTAGGTTTGTTTAAATATTTATTAGTTCGATCTGTATGGATATATTTTGACACCAGAAACTAAAAGGCGTAGAAGGATCTGTTGTAATTTTTGCAAACTCACCACCACCCTGCCTACCTCTGCCCTAAAGCAGTACCTAATGCGTTTCGGTATGAAGGGTGGGCCAGCCGTTGTACTGTAAAAACTCATGTCTCAGGGTGGATGACGGTATTTACGTGGTTGATGTATATGACCACTTAACACTAGGTGGGCAGTAAACTCAATCGCCTATCTTAGCAACAAAATAAAATAAGAAATTCAGTGTAACTAGTAACAATTCTAATAATTGCTTTGAAAGAGAAATATGGCACAGATGGCATTGTGTCCCTGAAAGAAAAATAGAGGCAATAGAGAATGCTTCCAAGCAATGGACGAACCGAGATGATTTTGGTGGTAGGACCTCTTGTGAGTCCGCGCGGGTAGGTACAATATTTCTGCCGTGAAGCAGTAATGCGTTTGGGTTTGAAGGGTAGGGCAGCCGTTGTAACTATACTGAGACCTTAGGACTTATATCTCAAGGTGGGTGGCGCATTTACGTTGTAGATGTCTATAGGCTCCAGTAACCACTTAACACCAGGTGGGCTGTGAGGCCGTCCACCCATCTAAGCAATAATAAAAAAATTTTTTTTTCAGGGTGACAAGCCACGCAGTCATTGGACACCTAAAACTGACCAAGCATTCAATCATTATAAGTCGAGCTCAAGTTAAGCTATAACGTTATCGCATCCGGTAACCGGAACACCATAAGCGCTTATGGCGGACGCATTAAATTCCTGTGTAATTACGGTCCCACAACAACGAATACTCAATGGACTTCAATAGCATTATGCTACTAAAGCCACGTCCCGTACGGAACCATAAAATTCTTTCTACGATAAATAATTGCAATAGCCAGTTATTTCAAAATGTTATATTGTTAACGTAATATTTTCACAGACCACAAGCCATTGAGGTACCACATCATTACGTATGCTCCCGATCCATTAATGAGACTTCAAGCACCGGTCACCGTCCTCGCCGAACCCGAAGGGTTCGACGAGTAAATTAACCCATAGACACAGCCCACTGAGCTTCTCGCCGAATCTTCTCAGTGGGTCGCGTTTCCAATCCGCTGGTAGACTCTGCGAAGCACTGCTCTTGCTAGGGCCAGTGCTAGCAACACTTCCCCTGTGAGCGAACCTACTACTTAAAGTTACGTTGAAATGGTCCGTCAAGACCATCAGCTTAGGGGGGAAAAAAAATTGAGGTATGCTTACAAAAAAAAAACAACACGGGACAAGAACTACCCAAAAGACAGTCCGCGCTTAGTTACACGTGCAATATCTTCAATACAAACACAAAACAATTAAAAATATAGACTAATCAGTTCCTAACGCAATAAGTCCATTTAAAGCAATTTCTTATTTAAAAATTCTGCAAGGTAGATTTCATTTTTGCTGAGGTAACACGTTATGATATGCAGTATTTTTTTCCATTTTTTTTCAATTTTTTTTTTTAACTATATTTCTTTTCTTTCTTTATTATTTCCTTTTTTGAAATCAAGCTCCCGTAAACCACCCCGTTACTAGCGAACCACCCTTATTAGCGAATTTGCCACAGACATTCAAGATATAAGTGGATTGGATAACACGGTCGCAAGAGTTTTATTCCGAATTAAAATTGTATACTGCCGTAGCATATTTGATGCTACACTGGCTGAAGGATTAGTGACTGATAGTTACTTATTTAACATTTGAAAAGACATTAACATAAACCTAAATAGATAGCCAAATAGAAAATCAATTTTTTGAGGACTTGACAACAACAAAAGGCCCTACCATATCTTCAGAAAAAAGGGATACACTTAAAAGAATGCTTCCATTATGAACATTCTTGTGACATCCTCACATATATATCTATGTTTTATTTTGGAAACTAGATTCACAGTTAATCTAAATGCTTTTTCTTACCGTCCATTTATCTCTAGTGCTAACTTGAAACCACCAATGTCAAGCTCCGCTCTGGTTTGACCTGAAATGTTTGACTTTGTTTCTAAGGTGTCACCCAATAGTGGTACATGAAGTCATTAGTTGTCGTTACGAGCATAAACGGTCCTTAACGTTTTGCCCGCACCAATTAAAAGATGATCCGACTCCGATGATGTGTATCAGCCACAACTACCTGACTTAAATACATATATAAGGAAGAACTAATGGAAAATTAATTGTCTGGTGCTGAGAGCATGGTCCGTACTTGCCTAACCTTGCTGGGGCGCAACAACGCAGTCCGGTTTGATGAGTGGGACAGTCAGTACAATTGACATTTCGATCTCACGTCTCGAAGTGGGTAGCGGCATTTACTATGCTGTACAATGATATTATAGTTTTTACTATAACATCATTGACGTTGTAATGTCTAATGGCTCCAGTAGCCACTTATTTCCAGGTCAAACGTACAACGATCAAACGTTCATACTGCTATCCACAATCTCTTAAAGATACACTTAAACAAAAACATTATTTGTTTTTTGGACGCCTCCGGTCAGGTAAACGGTGGGGCATGCAAGAAATGGACGAGGAGAGCCGAAGACCGTGCTCATTGATGTAAATTAGGAGAGGCTTATGTTCAGCAGTGGATTTATGGGCTGACAATGATGAATTCATAAGTTTTGCGAAACTACCCACCGATATCCACATTAAATTCTGGTATTGAAAAATCAAACTCCGCCGCGGACGTGCAATGATTGAATTTCAATATATCCTTCGCATAATGACTCACATCATTTATGTTCAAATGGTCTACATTTAACTTGAAGTTAACGCTGAAAAATTAAAATAATATTGGAATAAATAGTGAAACAATTAGCCATTTCCTGTTTTGTTTGTCGTACTTAGTTGCTTTTACCAGCCGATAACCCATGTCATATTTCGCGATTACATATTCCCTACACCTTCTCTATTGGGTCATAGTCTCATTTGAGTTTGAACATTTGAGCCTTTCGTAAACTTTTGTCGATTACCTATGCCCTTACATATACTGGTACCTGCAAGATTCGAACACTGGCATAGTCACACCTTGCCTTACAACAGTCAAAAGGCTGCTTTGTTAAATATTACGTCATTTGGGTTGAAAATAAGCGACAGATTAACAATAAAGTGAAGCTAATACATTTCAGTGATTCAGGTAAATCACGTCTATTTTGTTTTAGGCAGGAAGGATCCCCACACAACGCGGTCTTGCCTTGTCGCGGCGGTGGGGCTTAAGCGTGCACCCCGATACCGTGTAGCAACGTTATCTGCACAGGGGTGCCGCGAACTAAGTAGACTGCAAACCGTATTCCCGTTTTCCACCTTTGCTAGACAAAGGGTGCGTGAAGAGGGAGGCTAGGCTGGATGCTAGGCCATGTCCCCGGCGGCTCCCTGGCTGCTAAAGGGGAAGGCCCTCCAGAGCGGGGTACCGGTACCCCAGCGTGGCCACAACGTGGTCAGATGTGTGGATCTGTCAGTAATGGTAGACCCCACGTGGATAAGAGGTGAACCGGAGGGCACTCCCTTCCGGTCCCTGGTCGCCATGTCCCCGGCTGCCTCTTCGCGGCTACAGGGGAAGGCCCTCCAGAGGGGGGTACCGGTTTACCGGCGTGCATAGTAGTAGTCACACCCTTAAGGCGGTATTTCACGATTGCTTCGCTTCATAATTGGGCAGGCATACATTAGTCATAGCGGAAGGCATCGGCTTTGATCGGTAGGCAGGGGCTTGACTCTGCCCTTGGCATTGCTGACGTCCATGAGCGACGGTAACCACTCACCATCTGGTGGACCATATGCTCGTCTGCCTACATTGGGCAATAAAAAATAAATAAATAATCATAATAATAATTTGACAGTCCGCTGCTACCAGCCCGGCGAGTTTACAATATGCCCTAACAATAGTAAATAATACCCTTTGACAATCTCAGTATGCTGGTTCTCCGGTAAATTTCTTAACCTCCTATTACGAGTAAGGTAGCAAGCACAGCCCACTGAGTTTCTCGCCGGACCTTCTCAATGGGTCGCGTTTCCGATCCGGTGGTAGATTCTGCGAAGCACTGCTCTTGCTAGGGCCAGTGTTAGTAACACACCCGGTCTGAGCCCCGTAAGCTCACCTACACGTCAAGAAGCTGATATAGCCTCTGAAGTCTATCAGCATAGGTAGTAAAAAATAAAATTAAAATAAGGTAGCTATTCTAAGCCACACAGGTTCGGGTTCGGAACTGGATGAAGACTTGAAACGTCACATAATTCCACTTACATTCATAGCAACAAACTTTAAATAAATAAAAAAAACGGTACCTTAATTCGATATTTTCGTAGGACATTTCATAATTTTCCAACATCCGAGCTTCCTTTATAATTTTCTTAAGGAATTCCATCCAGCGGAGATTTAATACGTCGGTCAGCAACTGTTTTGTAACGTTGTCCATTTTTCTTCAAAACCTTGCAAGAATTTCAAGGAATTAGTTCAGTTTCAGAGGTCGGTAGGAAGCGGCTTGGCTGTGCCCCTGGTATTGCTGACGTCCATGGGCGACGGTAACCACTCACTATCAGGTCCGTATGCTCGTTATAATTAAATAATATCAATTAAGGCCAATCTATCATTTTATGATTTTTAATAACATCGTGTAATAAAAATCAAACCCGCATAATTATAGTTTGCGTAATTACTGGTGGTAGGACCTCTTGTGTGTCCACAAGGGTAGGTACCACCACCCTGCCTATTTCTGCCGTGAAGCAGTAATGCATTTCGGTTTAAAGGGTATATAACTTGGCTTTAGACCTTAGAAGAGAGACCTTAGAACTTATATCTCAAGGTGTGTGGCGCATTTACGTTGTAGATGTCTATGGACTCCAGTAACCACCTAACACCAGGTGGACTGTGAGCTCGTCCACACATCTAAGCAATAAAAAAATAAATGAGTATAACTATTTACCAGAAATTTCACTAATACCCTTAACATTTCGGGTATTAGATAGTCGGGGAAACAAGTATAGTAATCGGCAAACTTCGTGAGCAAATGACCTTGACTGCGCAGAACCGAATTTTAGATCACTTTGGTGGTGAGGGTGAGGCGCGACGGCAGGGGAAATCGTATCGAGCGCGTTATTGGTAGATCAGTCGAACCCTGCGTCCCGCACTGCGCCCTCATTCCGCTTGCTCCCAAAAGTACGCTTGCGTACAGTGGAAAGTCTATCGTTATTAATCGTTAAGTTATTTGTTATAATTGCTTGTGGACTTTGTTGCCATTGCTATTTGTTGAGTGTTTGTTGATTTTTTATAAAACATACACTATGCCGTGACAAACTGGTGTAGTACTTAAAAGAAAGGGTAGAAAATTTGTGTACGACGTATATTGCTTCTTTATAAAACATGGGAAGAATGATATGGAAAAATTAAAACAGACTTCGGAAGCAATAAAAACATTAGTGAGTACTGTTAGGTGCATTATTAACGAAGCTAAAGGCTCTGGCTTGCTCGCCGTGTTTCGGACTCCGGGTAAGAAAAGATCAGGGAAGAAGAAAGTTACCGGAATGGATAGTTTCGTTCAATCTGTAATAAAAAGATGTAATCATAATAACTACATAACAAGCAGCGAAACTCCGTACCGTAGAAAGGCTTCGAAAAATTTAAAGAAGATATAAATTTTAATGGCTCGGAATTAAGCTTACGACGGATTATGAAAGAGCTAGGCTTCAGATGGAAAAAAAGGACAGAAAATAATCGGAAGCTGGTAAATGAAAAAAGTAACATTCGATTACTACGAATCGAATATCTTCAAAAAATAATTAATTATAGACAAAAAAGAAGACCGAATCGACCGAGTTGTAAACTACGCCGATGAGCCCTATGTCGACTCATCACGATGATAGCGACTCGGGTGATGAAAACAGTGATGATGATGATGGTCAAGATTATGATAACGAAAAAAAAATTACAAATACCAGCTTCGCTTCAACTGAACCAAGACCTGGCAACAGCTCTAGTTTTGACTTAATAGAAGGAATATCTATTTTACCCCAAGATTAAATTATTACAATTATTAACCTATATGTTTTGTTGATGTTCTAATAAATATATAAATAAATACATATGTTGATTTTAATAATTTAATAGCATTATGACGCAGAGTAAGTAATGTTTTTGCACGTGAGTGTACCATGCGCAAACTTACCCCCACTACGTCGACAAATGCTCAAGAAGTTTGCCGGTTATTATACCTAATTTATAAAAATTCTAGAAGCTAACAGAAGATCAGTAATTCTTAAATATTTATGATTAAAATTTCTTTGTTTTATTAATTTAAAATATGCGATTTCGTTGAAGGCGATAGATGGCATTTTATTTTGGCATTCAACCGCTTTTGATAACAGCGTTAAAGAAAATTTGGAACGACTATCGAAATTCGACCTTATTCACTGACAGTTTAAGTTTTAAATTAATTTTATGTACTACATTTTTTTATTAACATGAAGTTAAAAAATAAACTGTGTCCAACTTTTTTTATTGGAAACACTTAAACTCGTCAGTGTATTAAACATTAATTTATAAATTCTTATATTATTATAATATTATATTATTACATATCATTTAAAAAAGTTTTTTTTTTCCTACCTAAGCTGGTAGCCTGGAGCGGCTATTAAAAAAGTCACTATCATTTAAACTGAAAACTCTAAAAAAGTACAATGGGAAGTTTTATTGTTAAGAGCAATTCCTTTTAGGCAACCATCGGAAGGATACGATAAGAATCATCTAAGGTAATATACTATGTATAATAATATATAATACGTTGTGTAGTTTAAAAATTACTAACTAAATTTATATCAATAAATTATCAGGGACTTGCATATGGATTGATATGAAAGAAGAAAAAAAACAAAGAATCAAAACAATTAATACAATATACAACATAACTATATAAGGTAAATCATAATTTGAAATTACCTATCGCAAGAATAGCTGATGCAATAGTGTGAATTAAATTACAAATACTAGCATTATGTAGTTAGAGTGATTATTCCTTAAAACACTAAAACTCACTTGTATTCTTCTTCTGCTGTTTCGAATATTTTAATGCACTCGCAAAACACCAAAACTATAAGAACGTATCAAAATGTTAATTAATGTTGTAAAAACGTGATTGATTTCCACTACAGGACTTGGACGATCCGTATTCTGTATAGTGTATAGCTTCACAGGCAACCGAAATCTGAATTAATCTGATGCAATAGCAATTGGATTGCAATTTTATTTCTGGAAAGATTCGCTGATTCAGTCGGTCGCGGTAGATTAGTGCAGTGAAATACTTGCACTTAAATATGACTCGATAAGATAGAATTCCTACGTATATATGCTAGCAGAGAAATTCGAAGAATAGGTTTGCATTATAGGTACTAATATGTTGCTGTTTTTTTATTGTTTCAGCTCTCTCGGCCTATCTATATCTATATCTATATTAAGGGGCTACCAGAGCCCCTACACAACACTAACGTAAATACTGCCACCCACCATGAGACACGAGTTCTAAGTCTAAGTTATTTACTCATTTCATTACTGCTTCACGGTAGAAATCGGTGGCCTGACCGAAAAGAAAAAAAATCTGCTTTGGGCCTCTTTTAATAACACGATACAACTACAGCAGGGCCTTAACATATCTAACTCAAAAGTCGAATTCTGCATTCCTTATGCCCCTGTTTCCTTCTGTTTATTAATAAACTACCTTTTGCCCGCGACTCCGTCCGCGTGGAATAGTTACTTTGGCATAACGCTAAATTTTACCCCCCACTTCATTTACGTAGAAAGTGAAAATATTTTTGAATTATAGAATGTTAAGGAGTTCTTTAAACCCTTATTTTGAAACATTATTTATTGGTGCTCCACTTTTATTGGTCTTACCGTAATGATATATAGCCTATAGCCTTCCTCAATAAATGGTCTATCTAACACTGAAAGATTTTTATAAATCGGACCAGTAGTTCCTGAGATTAGCGCGTTCAAACAAACAAAGTCTTCAGCTTTATAATATTAGTATAGATCTACATGTCGCAGAAGGGCCGATATTGACAAAGTGGGCATATGGTGGGTAGCCGTGCAAAGAGACTACGCATCACGAAACGGTATATCAGTTCTGCATTTTTTCCACTCTTCCTAAGTCAGGCAATGAATGTGCTTCCATTCAACCCAAGCTATGTATGACACCTCAACGCCGCCGAAGCACGCCACCCAAATTGAGCCGATGTTTTACGAGTAGTTGGGACTTACATCCACCAGGGGACGCACTTTCGCTTCGTTTATCGTGTCCGGATGCGATATTACATATCATATTTATTATTTAGATAAAAAAATATAGAACGCACGAAAAAACTAGTATCGTAATTTACAAATTATCATATATCACTTAAATTCACATATAAATTTGTCAGCATTTAGAAAGGAATCAGAGAAACGCCTTTACTTGACATTAATTGATAATTAATTAAATACTTTGAGAAAAAAAAAGACTAGTATCATCGATCAACTAAAGAGCTATCACATCACTAAGCAACAGCATCAGAGTATTCCCAGAGCATAGACAAACTAAAAATAAAATCGATTCTCTTATAATCGTATTCAGGGGAATACCCCTTTGGAAGTATTGCCATAAGTAAATTGGAGCTATAGTATTTTGTGAGCAATACGCTAAAAAATCTTTATTGCTATTTTTTTTCATCAGTACATTTTTATTATTTTTTCCCTACTCATTCGCTGGTAGCTTAAGAGGCTATTTCAGCTACACCCGAACGGGTAAAGGGTAGATAGGAGAAAGAAAACCCACGGTATGGGCTGTCCAAAGATGTTAATGGCGGGAAAGGAGTTCCGCGCCTAATTCGTGTCGAGATACTAGCAGTAGTGTCGGGAGGGCGACCCCTTTGGAAGAGCACGGCTTTGGGGTTGATGTCAATGCGCCACTTTCGGAATTACTGTCCTAAATTGGTGGCCGCGATCTGGGGCTTACTTTGCATGAACGATATCTTCCTACTCGGGTAGTAGATAGCCGTATCATCCCCGAAAAGGGCTAAGTGGGCTGCCAGAGTATATCTTTAACAAATAGGCTAAAAAGTACGGAGATAGAGCGGAGCCTTGCGAGCTTCCGACCCAAATATGTCGTGGAAGAGAGCGAGTTCCCTCGACCTGATACCGAAACCAACGGTTCGACAAGAAGACTCGTATGATGAGCACAAGGCTGTCTGGCACACCCATATTAAGCAGTTTGTAAATTAAGCCGTTATACCAGACTTTGTCGAACGCCTTCGCGTCTATTTAGCCATTCTAAGAAGTGTTCTGAGAAGCGGTGCACTTGCTACACGAGTGTTTCGCGCAGAGTCCGAACTGTTCGTCGATCAGTGTGCTTAGTGCGAGTTTTTTAACGTCTCGATAGCGTAAAAGTGAGTCAAATTTTGTATGCAGTTGGAACAGCGCAATTCGTTCTCTAACCAAGCAGCAAACAAGTATAAAGTCTCACGTCTCTGGAATAGAATCGATCGTACTGCCCAATTATTAATATAAAGCAGTAATAACCGATGAGGTGGTCCGACGACCGGTATGCTTAGTGCGAGTTTTGTAACGTTCTCAATAGCGTAAAAGTTAACTCAAATTTGTATGGAGTTGGAACAGCGCCCCTAGGGGCAAACGTAGGCAAACCGGAACCGCTGCGTGCGTTTTCAGATAAATTTCTACCACCACTCCCATACGACTCTGGAATGCAATCTCAACAAATCATAGTTTTTAAACTCGCCAATAGGCAAAGGGCTTAGCCCATAAAGCCTTATAGTAAACCTTTAAGCTGCCAAACGAAAGAGTTGTCTGTGACTTGAACAACAAATAAAAAAAAATAGCTAATGGTTATAATTCACAGACTTTTTAGTTTATTTTTGTTCAATTCAATATTTATATATTGTAATAATAATTATTACTTAAAACCATGAATTATTTAATATTTTTAGATATTATTGATTCCATTAGTAATAATCTCAATGGCCTACCATTACTCTATTCTTATTATAACTAGTCAGGTCATAAGTATTGTCACACAGTAAAAACTTTTCTTTTAGAATGCTGGCCACAAAAAAGTTTATTGAATTCGAATTTCGAATTGTTCATGAAAATAAAAATGTATACTTTTAGAATTTTTACTCATTTTTAAATATGGAGTGGACGCTTAAAGAAGACCGTGTTGCAGTTATTGCGTTGCATCGTTGCGGTTACGCGCCAATTCAAATTTTTAACATTCTGAAAAATTTGAATATAACCAAAAGATTCGTTTATCGTACCATCAAATGATACAATGAAGACTCTAGTGTTAGATGACAGGTCAAGAAGTGGTCGCCCTCGGTCTGTTAGGACTCCAGCAGTGATAAAAGTTGTGAAGTCGCGAATTCAAAGAAATCCCAAACGTAAGCAGAAACTGTTGGCCCTTCAGATGGGGTTAAGCAGAACCACGGTGAAAAGGGTGTTAAATGAAGACTTAGGGCTTCGGGCATATCGAAGAAAAACAGGACATCGTTTGAATGCTCGTCTAATGGACCTGAGACTGAAGAGATGCCGCGCTTTGTTGAAGCGGTACGCGGGAAAAAAATATCGGGAAATTCTTTTTTCGGATGAAAAAATTTTTACCGTAGAAGAGAGCTACAACAAACAAAATGATAAGGTGTATGCACACAGTAGTGAAGAAGCGAGCAACCGTATTCCGCGTGTCCAACGAGGTCATTTTCCATCCTCGCTCATGGTATGGTTGGGAGTTTCTTATTGGGGCTTAACAGAGGTACATTTTTGTGAGAAAGGTGTAAAAACGAATGCAATTATGTATCAAAATACAGTCCTGACGAACCTTGTGGAACCTGTTTCTCATACCATGTTCAATAACAGGCACTGGGTATTCCAACAAGATTCGGCGCCAGCTCATAGAGCGAAGAGCACACAAGACTGGCTGGCGGCGCGTGAAATCGACTTCATCCGGCACGAAGACTGGCCCTCCTCCAGTCCAGATTTGAATCCGTTAGATTACAAGATATGGCAACACTTGGAGGAAAAGGCGTGCTCAAAGCCTCATCCCAATTTGGAGTCACTCAAGACATCCTTGATTAAGGCAGCCGCCGATATTGACATGGACCTCGTTCGTGCTGCGATAGACGACTGGCCGCGCAGATTGAAGGCCTGTATTCAAAATCACGCAGGTCATTTTGAATAAACTTTAGTGTCATAAGAATCTATGTTTGTTAAGTTCATTTTGGTATATGAATGGTTACATAATGAATAAACTTGTTTCAATTATTTTACATTAAACATGTGACAGAATTTATGACCTGACTAGGTATATGATCAGAGATTTTTGGCAGCAACCCCAATGAAGCGTCACTTGTAGTTTTATTTTAATGTTTTTTTAAATAATTTATTGTGATGTATAATATATAAATTGGGTGTTGTTTTGTGTATTAAACGTCTATAATTGTTGTTCACGATTATTGAGGCATTGGAATAAAACTGTGGCTAACATAGCAGTGACTGTTTTTTTTTTTTTTCAAGATAAAAGGTCTGCGGAAAAATTCCCGCTCACTCAATGTACTATTTATCGAGTTGATGTCAAAACTCCCAAAAAGCAATAAAAAGAGATACACCAGCTTTTTATTGAAAAAATATACATATAACTACGACAGACTAGGCTGTATAGGCTACGCTCTATGCCTGCTTATTGGCGAATTTAAAAACAACAACAACAATATCGTTGCCGGCTTCCTGATTTTCATTTCATTTTATTATTATAATGAGGATATAATAATAATAAAATGTACGTAAGGGCTTATTTCTAGCAATATTAACCACAATTAACTTATTTAATACTGTAAATAATGATGAGAGCGATTATTGATTTCGAAGAAAACAATTAACAACTTCATTTTAGCTGCAAAAAAAAACAGATTTCTCTTAAACCTTGGTGAGAATATAAAAATCGTTTTCTGAATATGAAACGATATTTCTTTGTCTATCAAATTAAGTTAAAACCATCATGACCCGACAACTTTTGTAGGGGCCAAAACTTTCTAAGAAAATGGGCATTGTCCAAATTATAATTTGTGTAATTATCGGTGGTAGGACATCTTGTGAGTCCGCACGGGTAGGTACCACCACCCTGTCTATTTGTGCCGCGAAGCAGTAATGCGTTTCGGCAAGGCTGGGGCAGCCGTTGTACTGTTAGAAGACATTAGAACTCATGTCTGAAGGTGGGTATTTACGTTATAGAAGTCTATGGGATTCGGTAACCACTCAACAGCAGGCGGGCCGTGAACTCATCCATTCGTCTAAGCCATAAAGATTTTTTTTTTGTTATTTGCTACTATTATGAAGTTAAGATACCCTTATTCCAAATTTATTTAAAAAAATTACACCACTCAATTACATATTTAGCAATCCTTTTTTGTAAGCTTAAGAAGCCTTGTGACCTTTGCAGAAGGTTGCGTGTTCACATCCCAGCTTGGGGAGATATACGACAAAGGGAAGATCTTCCATCGAGCGGGTGATATTTGCTCGGTAGACCGACGGTCCGCCCGTTGTTGTTCGGAATATTGTATATATGCGCTTTATCTTGAAAATGTCGTAAGCGAGGTTCAGGCATCTGTCAATTATCTTGCATTGTATGATGGCTACCCGCCACACTTTATGCCAATGCCTATTCTTTTTGATAGCAAGATATAGTTAGAACGATATATTTTTTTTCAAGACAGAGATACTGTAATGTTCAAAACAATCAAAGAATTCATTCATTAAATAATCCTTTAATCACATAAGCTTTGCAAAATTTAAACGATACACATTAAGGCGGCTGTTTACAAAAGATTGTTGATGATGAAGAGGATGATGCGCTCAACGATCTCCCTGATCTGCTCCTGGAAGAAGAATAAAAAGAGCTATTTAAGAAGATACGTCCTGAAGGTCGGAATTGAAGATTTTTGCGCAATCTTCTATCTTCTTCTTCTTCTATATTCTATATATATAAAAATGAATTGCTGTTCGCTAGTCTCGCTAAAACTCGAGAACGACTGGACCGATTTGGCTAATTTTGGTCTTGAATTATTTGTGGAAGTCCAGAGAAGGTTTAAAAGGTAGATAAGTATCAAAATGCTCGGAATTAAATGAAAATAACAATTTTGTTTTTCCTTTGATGTGACCCCCGTCGGACGGATTCCTTTTGTTTGTTTTAAGTTTATTTTATACAAAACTTTAGGTCTTTTATTTATCGATTGAGGCACTGCGAAGTCTGCCGGGTCAGCTAGTATTATAATAAACGTTTTGAATTAAGCACAAAAATACTTACGTTGTATGTTTCGAGAAGTTCGGGAAGTCTGTTGTTCAAAGCGTCATTCAGCCTCTCGGATACGTCCTCGCCGAAGAGAACAACTTTGAGAGCGGACTGTAAAAAGAAGAACACATTAGTCTTAGCTTAAGTTAGAAAACCTTAAGACCGTGTGCCCTTTCTCTAGAGGTATTAGTGATTCACTGACAGTTCATTGTACTCTCACTTCTCTATTCTATCTTTGCCATCTTCTTGTACTCCTTCATTATTATTTTTATTGCTTAGATGTGTGGACGAACTTACAGCCCACCTGGTGTTAAGTGGTTACTGGAGCCCATAGAGATCTATAACGTAAATGCGCCACCCACTTTGAGATATAAGTTCTAAGGTCTCAGTATAGTTAGAACTGGTGCCCCACCCTTCAAACCGAAACGCATTACTGCTTACTGATTTTTTCGAAACCAAATGAAATAAATTATAATAAAAAGTATAATTAAAAATAATCAGATAGTAATCATTAAAAAATTACCTCAACATTGCCAACAGTAAGAACGGCACTGAGCTCCCTAATGCTGATGCTAGGTAGCAATCTTATGCTGACTGTGGAGACCAGACGAAGGTCTTCGACAACAAGGCTAAAAAATTTTTAAAGTATGCATTAAATAATTTTTGCAACGTAAATAATTGTAAATTGTAAATTTGAAAGATCGCCATTCAATCTTTAGTTTTCAGTCTCAATACAAAAAAATACCAAATTGCATTATTACAATTACGATAATTACCTTCCACTACTGGCTACAGCCAATTCCCTGCCAAAGATGGTGGCCTCACCGTTGACGGCGACTATAGAAAATAGGAATTGTTTGAATTAAATAAGGAATTATTTCAAATCCCAAATATTAGCTTTTATTTTAGTTTAAAAGATTTTGAGACTAAATAAAATATTAATATTTAAAATTACGATTGATGCTGCGAATGATTCTGGGACAGACCATCAATTATCCGTATGCAAATAAATCATACCATTATAATTTTATAGTTTCTTCTACGTTCCAATAAGGTAATGAAAATCCCATTAGCTAGTACGTAATAAAATAATAATAGCTTCGTATAATAAATATGTCTTAATATTGTAACTAAACTTACCAGAAGAGGCGCTGAGCTTGGGGAGGGTAAGATCGACGCTGAATTTTGATCTCAAAATGTTGAAAGTGACGTCATTGACGACAACGTTGCTGGCGCCTTCGAGAGCCAAGTGGGCTACGGTGCCAGATGCGCTGAAGATGCTGCAAAATCATTAAATATTAAATTAATATCTGAAATACGTTTTATGAAGCTCTATAATGAACTCCTTTCCTCGATGCTGGAAGGTATGACGGACTATTCTTCAACCGCGGTTTGAGTTAAGAGCAGACTTATAAAGCAATAGGCAATTCAAAAGAAAGACCTCGATGTCTAATTTTAAAACGAAATTACCATTCTGTCTAGTCTGCAGAAAAATTACGTCAGTTTCAAATTTAAAAGCTGGCTTCGATCTGTCCTACTGTGAATTCATACATGTTATGTATGAATACAAAGACCATATAATTTTTATGTATCCAAAGTACCTTCTTCATTTATGTTATATTTTTATAAATACTTTTGTATTTTAGAATAAAGCCCAAAGAACATTATGATAGTATTTTTTTATGTAATGCTTACTCAGAAATTGGGAAAGTGTAATCGCCTTCGGCTTTTTCGATGTAGATTGGGTCGAGTCCACGCTCTTGGATACCGGAAGTGATGCGATCGATGACGTTCACAATCAATTGCTCGACCAAATTCTGTCTTTCTCTCTCAAGGTCTAAAACACAATATGAACTTTGTATTGGTGGTGGCTTCATCCTGGTTATACTGCGGTGGTTCAAATCATGTTCCACCTGTTTGTAATGAAAAATTCCTGGACGAAATAGCGATCTATTTAATTTTTAGCTTGGTCCGCTTAACGCCTTCGTTCATTAAACACAGGAGTGCTCGATCTAAGCTTTCTACAAGTGAGCAACTGAAAACATGTCAGCCCCGTGTTTTTTTTGATAACCAAATTCATACTATGAATTTCGATTGAATTCGATGATTGACTGACTAAAATTAATTTTTCACGATTTTAATACTTTACCCTTTATCTACAGTTTTTTTATATTTTTTTTAATGCTTAGGTGGATTGACGAGCTCACAGCCCACCTGGTGTTAAGTGGTTACTGGATCCCATAGACATCTACAACGTAAATGCGCCACACACCTCGAGTTATAAGTTCTAAGGTCGCGGTATAGTTACAACGGCTACCCCCCACCCTTCGAACCGAAACGCATTACTGCTTCACGGCGGAAATAGGCGGGGTGGTGGTACCTACCCGTGCGGACTCCCAAGAGGTCCTACCACCAGTGATTACGCAAATTATAATTTTTGCGGGTTTGATTTTTATTACACGATGTTATTCCTTTACCGTGGAAGTCAATCGTAAACATTTGTTGAGTACGTATTTCATTAGAAAAACTGATACCCGCGGGATTCGAACACCGGTGTATCGCTACATACGAATGCACCGGACGTCTTATCCTTTAGGCTACGATGACTTCAAAAATGTACTACTACTTGAATACTACAGTATTTGAAGGTAGTTAAAAAAAATTTTTTTCATCAACTTCAATAAGATAAATTGCGCACTTAGCAAGGCCTGATGACAATACAATAATTTAGTTGTATCTCTGGCCTAATATTCTGACTAGTATAAAAAAATATTTATTTTAATTCGGCTTGATGGCAATTTCAAAGCCACTCACCAACTTTTGAGGGCACAGCAACGACGCTGGCAGCGAGAGTAACAAGTACAAATGCGAAGGCCTTCATTGTCGATTTTTTGCTGAAAGAAACATACAATAATGAAGTATAAATGTTACTTGGCACCTACAATTTAAACTGGTATGATTTGAAATTGTTTTGATAGAGAGAACAGAAGTTAAAATTTATGTAATTTTCAGTGTTCCCCTGAGAAACACAAATGCTCTTACCTCACCAAATAAATGTGTACGATTTATTGAATTTTCATTCGGTATTTATACTGTTTCCTACGCTTAAGCTGATAACGTATTCTCTATTAGCTGACGTACATTAAAACAATCTTGATCAAGATTATCTGATTGAAATGTGTATATTATTACATTTCAAAGTGAAAACAAAATTAAATTGAGACGTGATAATTACGAAATCGATAGATTGGTGATAAATTTGGAAAATATTACTGAAACAAAGAAGTAAATATTATCATCCTTATTGCAGAGTTTTCGTTCATTTTCGTGATGAGTTCATTTAAGACATTAAAGATATATTTATTATGTCAAGATTCATGAAATGTTTTTGAACTGTTCTTTAATACTGGCATTACTTCAAGATGCCTGAAATTATTTAGCCTTAATACGTTGTCATACTCCAAATTTGGCTTACATGAAATAAAAATGGAATTGGATAGGACAACAGCTATCGGGCCAGCAAATCTTAAAAATAATTGCAGTTGGAGTCTCTCGTTTGTGTTCCACCACACGTTTGTATTCAATTCACGCCATATTTATCAAGATTATTTTAAAATCAGCGGCCCGCACCGGCTCCGCTCGGGTCTTTAACAAAAATTTCAACGATATTTGACGTCGTTTTATTTTTTTAAATAAAAGAACACCTATTGCGGCATAACTGTAATAGTTAGACAGACATATGCTGTCTTTTTGTAAATAATAATGTGTTTTACAAAGTCGTAGCACATTATTTTATTCTATCATCAATAGTTTTCACAGGGCACGCGATGTAAAGAATATCTTAAGTAATTTTTTTACACCTTGGGTTACATTATTTATCACCTTGGGTTACATTATTGGAGTTTCATTAAGGATCCCTAATATTTTTTTTTAAAAAGATTACAGCCTATGTCACTCGGGAATAGTGTAGCTTCCAAACAGTGAGAGAATTTTTCAAAACGGTTCAGTAGTTTCGGAACCTATTCAATACAAACAAACAAAGAAATATTTCCTCTTTATAATATTAAGTATAGATTACAAACACTAAAATAATTATTTCATATTCAACAGCCTCACAAAAAACGGTCGTTTTGGCTTAAAGGATAAAACGCCCGTTGCGTTCGTATCAAGCAACGGTGTTCGAATCCCGCAGGCTGGTACCAATTCTTCAAATGAAATACGTACATAACAAATGTTCACGATTGACTTCCACAGTGAAGAAATAGTAAACATCGTGTAATAAAAATCAAACCTCTAAAATCTTCGATCAACAATAAGATAAAATAAGATAAGCCTTTATTAACAATCTAATTTAAGTTACATTTTTAATACACTTATTATCTAGTTTTATTATTCGACACCAGTTTCTTGATCGTCTTGCTGTACAGCATAGGCCTCCCCAAGGGTTTTCCATAATATTCTATCCTGCGTTTTTCTTATCCAAGTCGTTCCTGCCACTTTTTTGATGTCATCTTCCCATCTACGTTGCTGTCTTCCTCTATTTCGCTTTTTATATCTTGGACACCATTCTGTCACTCCTTTGGCCTATTTTTCTGTTTTATCTCGAATTAAATGTCTAGGCCATTTCCATTTCAGTTGTTGTATTCGGTATTTTATGTCTATGATCTTTGTTTGTTTTCTTATTTTTGTTCATCTGTATTTTATCTTTTAATTTCATGTTTAACATACTTCTTTTTATTCGGTGTTGACAAATTTCTAAAGTTTTTATGTTCTTATTTGTCAATCCCCATGTTTGGCATCCATAGGTCATACTTGGAAGAATGCATGTATTAAATATTTTGTTCTTTCCCTTATCAGGTATTTCTGAACTCTTCATGACATCTTTTAATGCCCAGTACCTTTTCCATCCTATATTTATTCTGTTACTGATTTCTTTTGTTGTGAGGTCTTTGGGGGATATGATTTGGCCGAGATATGTATACTCATTTACATATTCTAATTTAGCTGTGTTGTATGCTGGTTTAGCTGGTTTGATAGGGACTTTATTGTAATTTGTCATCAGCTTTGTTTTGTTTGTGTTCAATGATAGTCCAACTTTTTCACTTTCACATACAAGTTGCTCAATCATTTTTTGTAAAATTTCTGGATTTTCGCTTATAAGTATGAGGTCGTCGGCAAATCTCAGATGATTTAGTAACACTCCATTAATATGAATACCGTAATCGTCCCATTCGAGCTGACGAAACACATTTTCTAGGGTTGCAGAGAAAAGTTTGGGTGAAAGGGGGTCTCCCTGTCTAACTCCTTTTTTGATGTGAAAGTGTTCTCCTAGCTTTTCTGTCCGTACTCTTGCTTTCATGTTTTCGTATATTCATCGTCTAAAAAACCTTGAACTGAAGTAAGTTGCAAATGCATATGCCGCGGTTTGTCCTTCCACAGTTTTGCCCAAGTAATCATAATAGGTTGGTAAAAAAGTCTTTTCGCATTATAGTATGTATGAACTTGTAATAAAATCTTTTTGGCTATACTAATTGTATCTGGCTGGTTTTGGTATCATTAAAAGTTTAAATTTTAAAGAAGATAATTAATTCCAAATTCAAATTAGGAAAATATGTGATTTTTATTTTTTTTTCGTACTGTCAAGCTGAGTGAATCTAATGAAGAAATTCGATACATTTTAAAATTTTACTACAAAAGAGGTAAAAATGAAACGCAAGCCGCAAAAAAAATTTGCGATGTTTATGGACCTAGTGCAGTGTCTGTGAAAGTAGAACAAATTTGGTTTAAGCGTTTTCAATCCGGAAATTTTGATGTCAAAGATGCACGTCGCTCTGGTCGCCCTATTACGGATAAAATGGATGCCATTTTTTAAAAAGTGAAGCAAGATCGGCATATCATTAGTTACGACGTAGCTGAAAAACTGGGAATTGACCACAAAACAGTTTTGGCGCATTTGAAAAAAACTGGGTACACAAAAAACCTCGATATTTGGGTACCTCGCGAGCTCACTAAAAGAAACCTAATGAACCGTGTAATCATTTGTGATTCTTTATTACGACGTAATGAAACCGAACCATTTTTGAAGAAGCTGATAACTAGTGATGAAAAGTGGATCACGTACGATAAAAACGTGCGAAAAAGGTCGTGGTCAAAGGCCGGTCAGGTTTCACGGACTGTGGCCAAGCTCGGGTTAACTCGCAACAAGGTGATGCTGTGTGTGTGGTAGGATTGGAAGGGCATTATTCATTATGAGCTGTTACCACCCGGCAGGACCATCTATTCTAAACTCTACAGCGCACAACTGATGAGATTAAAGCAAGAAGTTGAGTGAAAGTGGCCGGAATTAATCAACAGAAGGGGTGTGGTTTTTCATTACGATAACGCTAGACCTCACACATCTTTAACCACTCAGCAAAAATTAAGAGGGCTTGGCTAGGAAGTGCTAATGCATCCGCCTTGTAGTCCTGACCTTGCACCTTCAGATTTCTACCTGTTTCGGTCTCTTCAGAATTCTTTAGACAGTATCAGGTTAATTTCACGAGAGAACTGCCAAAACCAGTTGTCGCGGTATTTTGAATAGAAGCCCCAAAATTTCTATAGCAATGGGATCATATTCTTACCTACAAGATGGCAAAAAGTTATCGAACAAAATGGTACCTACATACTTTAGTTAAATGTAAATAAACTATATTAAAAAATGTTGTGAATTCCTTAAAAAATGCGAGGAAACTTTTTCCCCAGCCCATTTATTTCCCCCAGTTATTTATTACAATTACGCCTAATTGGTCGCGTATCTTTAATAAACTTACAGAACCTTTGTGGTATATGACCGATATCTTTCTCTACGCTCACCAAATATTGGCCTCCGATAATAAACGCCTCCATTCATCCCGGCGTTGCGCTACACCCTGCTAGTCCGGTACTTGCAGCTCACGTAAATTTCCTCCGGTACACTCGTTTCACAGACCAATCTTGCTCCATCAGCATTACATGCCCGAGCCATCTGAGCCTCTGGCGCCTTCATCTCCCCCAGAATATTTAGCTCACCAAAAAGCCTTTCCGCACCTTTGTTTTTCCGGACGCGTCAAGCACCGTCATCGCTCTGAACTTTTTTGTTACTGCTTAGATGGGTGGACGAGCTCACAGCCCACCTGGTGTTAAGTGGTCACTGAAGCCCATAGACATCTACAACGTAAATGCGGCACCCACCTTGAGCTATAAGTTCTAAGGTCTCAGTATAGTTACAACGGCTGCCCCCCCCTTCAAACCGAAACGCATTGCTGCTTCACAGTAGAAATAGGCGGGGTGGTGGTACCTACCCGTGCGGATTCACAAGAGGTCTTATCACCAGTAATTACGCAAATTATAATTTTGCGGGTTTGATTTTTATTACACGATGTTATTCCTTCACCGTGGAAGTCAATCGTGAACATTTGTTAAGTACGTATTTCATTAGAGAAATTGGTACTTGCCGACGGGATTCGAACACCGTTGCATCGCAAAATACGAATACATCGGACGTCTTATCCCTTAGGCCACGACGACTAGTCCTAGTCTCTTTCTTCGTAGCTTTCACTTAGTCACGAGAAGCTGTGTCTCTTCTTTCGATGTAAGCGTCCATCCATACAATACGATCGGTCTGACTATAGTCTTGTATATCCGAATCGTGGTGTGTCTGTTAAATTACTTCTAAGAGAAAGTCGGATGTAGGGCTGCACTGCATCGTAGGGAATGTTGTACACGTATTTCAATCTCATCTTCCCTGCTATTGGCGGTTAATACAGTGTACCTAAGGTGCCGGAATTTGACCACTCGTTTGTATTTCGTATTTCCCACAACGAGGACACATCACATCACACTTAATGGCAGAGTAATTTTCAATGGACAGCATAAGGTAATAGGGTATGCCGATGTCCTTATTTTACCAGGGAAAAGAAAGCAGCACGTTATAGACGCATTCAACTGCTTCCAAAAAGGAACCTCTCGGATTGTCCTTCGTGTGAGCCACGAGAAGACAGAGTATCTTCACGTGCGTCGATAAAAAAACATAAGATGGTAGCATGATATAAGAACGGCATATTTTTTTTCAAAGAGAGGTAATGTAATGTTTAAACAATCAAAGAACTCATTCAATAAATAATCGTTTAATCACATAAACTCAGCAAATTTAGACGATACACATTAAGGCGGCTGTTTACAAAATATTGTTGATGATGAAGAGGATAATACGTTCAACGATCTCCCTGATCTGCTCCTGAAAGAAGAATAAAAAGAGTCATTTTAGAAGATACGTCCTGAATGTCGGAACTGAAGATTTTTTTCACAATATTCTAATTAAGCGTATTAGCGTGTTTTAGTCTAGAACAGGCTAAAAGCCATTTAAAAGCCACCAAACGTTTTGAATAAAGCACAAAAGTACTTACGTTGTAAGTTTCGAGGAGTTGGGGAAGTCTGTTGTTCAAAGCGTCATTCAGCTTCTCGGATACGTCGTTGCCGAAGAGAACAACTTTGAGAGCGGACTGTAAAAAGAAGAATACATTATCTTAGCTTAAGTTATTAAGCACCCACGTGCTCTAGAGGCCACTCAAACCGCTAGGCCCGTTTAGCTAACAAATCAGACTATTCTCAATTTAAATTTACTGTTAGTTAATTAACTCTGTACTCTCGTTTCTCTATTGAACCTCTACCATCTTTCTGTACCCCTTCATTTCGATATATTTGGGACGATTAGACTGCTTACTGTGAATCTGTTTCTGACTCAATTGATATTCTAAAGCTCAATGATTCAAACCAATGTACTGACAATATGAAGTGATACGAATGTACCTAACGTATTATAGATTCTTAACTAACTTGCGATTTCGACTTCATTCCTTCATACATCTATTAATCTATTGGCTATTGATAATCTTCTAAACACTGTAACCCTTTTGAGTATTTGCTCGAAACCAAATGAAATAAATTAGAAAGTATAACTAAAAATAGTCAAATAATAATCATTAAAAAATACCTCAACATTGCCAACAGTAAGAATGGCACTGAGCTCCCTAACGTTGATGCTAGGTAGCAATCTTAAGCTGACAGTGGAGACCAGACGAACATCTTCGACGACAAGGCTGAAAAATAATTAAATTATGCATTAAATGGTTTTTGAAAAGTAAAGTATTTATATTGTAAATTCGTGAAATTGCTACTCAATTTTAAGCTTTTAGTTTTCAGTTTCAGAATAAAAATTTACTAAATTTCATAATAATAAAATTTTAATAAATACCTTCCACTACTGGCTACAGCCAATTCCCTGCCAAAGATGGTGGCCTGACCGTTGACGGCGACTATTGAAAATAAAAATTATTTGAATTTAATGAGAAATTATTTAAGATCACAAAATATTAGCCTTTATTTCAGTTTAAAAGATTTTGAGACTAAATAAGGTATTAATAATAATATTTAAATTACGATTGATGCTACGAATGATTCTGGGACAGACCGGATTTTCAATAATCCGTATGCAAATAAATCATACCATCATAATTTTCTAATTTCTTATACGTTCCAATAAGGTTATGAAAAAACCATTAAGTAGTACGTAATAAAATAATAATACCAACGTTTAATAAATATTTCATAATATTGTAACTAAACTTACCAGCAGAGGCGCTGAGTTTGGGTAGGGTAAGGTCGATGCTGAATGTAGTTGGTCTCAAAAGGTTGAAAGTGACGTCATTGACGACAACGTTGCTGATGCCCTCGAGAGCCAATTCGGCTACGGTGCCAGATGCGCTGAAGATGCTGCAAAATTATTAAATATAAATTTATTATTAATATTTGAAATACTTTTGATAAAGCTCTATAGTGTAGTCCTTTCCTCGATGCTGGAAGGTATGACGAGCTTTGAGTTAAGACCAGACATGAACAAACAACAGGCAATCAAAAGAAAGACTTTGATGTCGAATTTAAAAACGAAGTTATCATTTACCATATTATTCTGCAGAAAAATTACGTCAGCTTCAAATTTAAAAGCTGGTTTCGATCTGTCTTGCGGTGAATTCATACCATATAATTTTTATGTATCCAAAGTACCTTCTTCATTTATTTTATCTTTTTGTTAATACTTTTGTATTTTAAAATAAAGCCCAAAAACAGATAATATTTTTGTATGTAAGACTTACTCAGAAATTGGGAAAGTGTAATCGCCTTCGGCTTTTTCGACGTAGATTGGGTCGAGTCCACGTTCTTGGATACCAGAAGTGATGCGGTTGATGGTGTTCACGATCAGTTTTTCGATCAAATTCTGGCTTTCTCTGTCAAGGTCTAAAACACGATATGAACTTTGTATTGGTGGATTTATACAGGTTATTCTGCGGTGAGTCAAACCACCTATTTATTATAACCAATTAACAATATAAATTACCAAATACCAATATTATACCAATATTATAACCAATTATGAAGATTTCCTAACAGTTCTTGGACGAAATTGTGATCTACAAAATTTTCTGCTTTTTCCATTTAACATGCTCGTTTATTAAGTACAGGGGTGGTCAATCTAAGTTTTCCATAAATAAGCAACTGAAAACGGTGTCAGCCCTGTGATGTTTTGATAACAAAATCCATACTATGAATTTCGGTCGAATGATGGACTGACTAAAGCCGATTTTTCATGCTTTTCATACTTTACCCTTTACCTATTTCATGGTATCTTCCAAAAAAAAATTTTCATCAACTTCAATAAGATAAATTCCACACTTAACTAGACCCGATGTCAATACAATAATGTAGCTTTGACCTAAAATCCTGAATAATTTAAAAAAAAAAAATAGTTCAGGCTTATGGAAATTTCAAAGCTACTCACCAACTTTTGAGGGCACAGCAGCGACGCTGGCAGCGAGAGTAACAAGTACAAATGCGAAGACCTTCATTGTAGATTTTTTGCTGAAAGAAACGTACAGTAATGAAGTATAATTATTACTTGGCACCTACCACTTAAACTGAAAGGATTTGAAAATGGTTTGAAAGAGAGAACCGAATCTAATTTTATACAATAAAAGCGAGGAGAAAGGAGTTTATTAAATTCAAGTATGTGTCAATTTTCCCCTGAGAAACACAATGCTCTTACCTCACCAAATAATTGTGTATGATTTATGAAATGTTGAGTCAGTATTTATACTGTTTCCTTTGCTTAAACTGATAAAGTATTCTCTATTAGCCGACGTACATTAAAACAATCTCGATCAAGATTATCTGATTAAAACGCGGATATTATCAAATTTCAAAGTGAAAACCCAATGCTATGAGACGTGATAATTACGAAATCGGTAGACTGGTGTTAATTTGGGAAAATATTAATGAAACAAAGAAGTACACATAATTTATCATCCTTATTGCAGAGTGGTTGCGCTGGTTTACAACTGTTAGTTTTTGGTTTCGGAAGATAGCAACATTTAATTTGGTTTTGCAAATCCTGTCCCATTCCTCTCCCGCACATTACCTACCGACGTATGCGAGCGAGATCGCGTGGCAACATCGACTCGAGAAGAAAATGTAATGGCTGAACTACCGCGCGCGCCCTACGTAAATAAGTGAAATTGTTGGTGTTTCTCATCGCCTCTCTGTACGAGCCTGCAGTAAGGACTTCATAAGGTACTGTGCATCCTTCCTTTACCGCAGAACCGCCTCTTTATATCGTTTCTATCCACAGTCTATGTCCTACAATTTGCAACGGCCAAATTTCGAATCATTCAAAAAATTTCGCAGTTTGCTTATTTGGCGTCTGCACAGAGTTTTCGTTTATTTTCGTGATGAGTCCATTTAAAACATTAAAGATATATTTATTATCTAAATATTAATGAAATTCTGTTCTGTTCCTTATTACTGCCATTACTTCAGGATGCCTGAAATGATTTAGTCTTAATAGGTTTGTCCAAATTGGGCTTTCATGGAAAAAATATAGAATACTGGTGGTAGGACCTCTTGAACTGGTGGTAGGACCTCTTGGGAGTCCGCACGGGTAGGTACCACCACTCCGCCTATTTCCGCCGTGAAGCAGTAATGCGTTTCGGTTCGAAGGGTGGGGGTAGCCGTTGTAACTATACTGAGACCTTAGAACTTATAATTCGAGGTGGGTGGCGCATTTACGTTGTAGATGTCTATGGGCTCCAGTAACCACTTAACACCAGGTGGGCTGTGAGCTCGTCCATCCATCAATGCAATAAAAAAAAAATTAAAAAAAGAATCGGATTGAACAACAGGTGTCAAGCCAGCAAGTCTTAAAAAAATTGCAGTTGGAGTCTCTCTATTGTAGTTTCAAATATATTGTCCTTTCAGATCTATTGTAGACTTATTGTCTATTCAGATCTAATGTAATGTATTGCAATTTTTGATATTTATTCCTATATAGTACAGTAACCGAAATAGATTGATTTTGTTTATTATTTTAAATTTTCAGTTCGTAATTTTGTACAAAGCGGGGGACTCAATAATTTTAATAATACTAATAATAATAAAAGCTTCATAATAAATAAGAAAAGATTTAGCCGCAAAAGGAATATTTAGAAATAATAAACTAAACTTAACGACTCTGCTGAATCGATAACATCGACATCTTTTTCTGCTTGCCCAACTTTGGCAAAGACCTCTTCCTCTTCTTTCCAGTCTGCTCGGCTTAGAGGTTTTCTTGTCCATTTTTTTTATCATCGTCTTTATCTGGTCTTGTCACCTCCGAATCCATCTGCTTCGTTTCCTTTTTCTGTTACTAGGGTACCAAAACACTATTTTATTGTTCCATTTTTTGATGCCGGATTCTATAATAGTTGAAGCATTTTGTATCTTAGTACGACCTCTAATGACTTTATAGTCTTTAGAGGTACAGTCTCTAATGACTATATAAGTATTTAGTATAAAGTATAAACTTTATACTAAATACAGTTTAGTAAATAATAAAACGTTTTGTTATAAATTTAATATTGGAACCTCATTAAGCTGCTTTCAGACTACGCTGTACTAAAGTACCATAGTATAGCTGCCTATACTTAGCCAATAATATACGGTACGGTATAGTGTGAACGTATCCATAACAATGTATGGTGTGCGATATTGTTGTGCTATGAGCTATATACTATACGCTATTATATTATAGCGTAGTCTGAAAGCGGCTTCAGACTACCAGTAAATAGATAGGGAAAAAATAATACTATTATTAAAATGTGTGGTAAAAATTAAAGCCTAACTTGGCCAATTAAAGCAGTGTGGCTTTTTCGTTGCGGTAATCTTTAAAATGGGTACTGTTCAACTGTTGTCGTTACTAGGAATGTTGTTATATTTAAATTGATAAGAGAGAGCGTTGTATCTGAGGCGGTCAGATTACGCAAATGATACCGGTGCTATTATACTAGCGTGGTCTGAAAACCGCTTTAGTTTGTCAGAAAGAAAGCCCCAGTTAACTGTGTGACTGTTTCAAGTTGTATATACCAACGCATGAAAATGCAGACGACGAGAAATCCCCCTTTCTAGGACTGGTTTATCATTAAAATAAGAAACATAATGAATATCAAACTGATTAAACTGATAGACAGACCATTTAGAGTTTAAGATTTAGAGAGATTAAGAATTTAACTGTAATAAAATAAAATTAAAACAAACTAATTTTAGAAACCAGTCCTTAGGTATGTGTGTACAACATAGAACTATTGAATATTTTTTTTAATCCACTTGAATCTCGTCAATTATTTGATGTTTAACGTTTATTATTACAATTAAAACTAATAAAAAATAATTACAAACACATACACAAATAAAAATAAATATTGGTCACTATCGTAGCCTCCATTTTGGGTTTGGATTGGGAGTGCTTAACATGTATTCCGGTCCAGTCTTGTATTATCGGGCGGTCCAGGTCCATCCTTTTTTGGAACCTAAAGTGTTAAGTAAAGCAGACAACATATTTATATTGTATAGATTGCAACAGACGTCGACACTGACAAAAATCAAAAAATTTGTTCAAAGGGCACCATTTTTCATCACCACAAAAGAAAACACTAAATGCGTTTTTGAAGACAGCGGAAAGAATAACCGAACTAAGCTTCATGCTTCTTCTGGAACAATCCTTACTTCGATAAGGCTATGCGTCATAATAACTGCCTTATCGTTGCCGCCGCTGACTACTCCCCGAATCCTGATCACGCAGGAGCCAGTCACCGTCGACGCCCTAGACACGTCTTTACGGATCCATCAGATCTATTAACCTTCGCCTTAGACGCCTTCAGCTCTAACACTAGGAGCAGGCGCAGGGTCCCTGGTAACCGTACTCGTCAAACTCGACAAAGAGTTCGACGTGCAACCTAACCCATGCATCAGCTCGCTGAGTTTCTCGCCGGATCTTCTCAGTGGGTCGCGGTTCTCATACGGGCAGTAGATTCATTCGCGAAACAGCTGCTCTTGAGTTGTTAGGTCTCCGTTGGAGGCGCTCGGGCAGCTCCTAGCAAATCGCACCCCTCCTAGCTGAGCCTTTGCTCGCCCTCCTGTCCTGGTGAAACTGGAAAGGCCTCAGGGCCACCAGTAATCCTTCAATAATAAAAAAAGAAATATCTATATTATTATGCAAAGGATTAATGTATTTTCTTCGGTTTTGGTGAATTGTGGACATTATATAATTCGTCCGTGACCAACAGTGTAGATTACTATAATTCGAAACGCCGATATTAATAAAATTACATTAAAATAATGCAAGATAAAAATAATTTTAATTACATTGATTACTGGTTAAAAAAGTTACAGGTGGCGTTTATCTTTGAATTTATAATAATAATAATAATAAACATTTATTCCAAACACTAATTAAGTACAAAAAATAAATAAAAAAGATAACAAAAATAACGAGGCTTGGAAACGGTTACCGGCTCAGCAATGCCTAACAGTAACGAAACAATCGGTACTGCGGCGCTGATCTTCCGCCGGCACCTGCGGAGTGACGCGCACACCAGCATCAGACCGACCAATACACAACATTGTAAAATATATTAAAAATAAAAAGAACATGAATAAAAAAAAAAAACAGTTCTGAAAAGGACAACAAAATGACATTATTAAATTAATTAAATAAAAATTGCAGTTGCAAAACACAATTAATTTCGTTGCAACTCGGTGTTTTTTGTGCTTCTGTGCTGTTGTCCACTAAATCTAGAGCCGCAACGTGGATTTATAAGATAATTCAATCAACGCTGACTAAAGACTTGACGAAAAGTAAAATATGTTTCTTCTACTAAGATGTTTCTTCTGCTAAGATGTTTCTTCTAATAATCTTTATGCATCAACATCTACTGGTGGTTGGGAGTCTTATGAGCTAGTACGGATAGGTAACACCACCCCGCCAATTTCTGCCACGGAACAGTAATCCATTCCGGTTCGAAGGTCTAGTCATTACACATTTCGAACTTAGATCTCATGTCTCTTAAAGTACGTGGCGGCATTCACGTAGTAATGTCCATGGGCTCCAGTAAACGGTCATAAAACTCATGCCGAATCCCTATGCAGCATAATAAGAGGACATAATTCGACGACTCCACATAATAAGGCCAAGAAGAAGTTCCTAGATTTGGGAGTCATCGTCGTACAGTGCAACTGAATTTTTGATTCTTTTGCACGACATCTTCATGTCTCAAGACGAGTGGCGAAATTCCAGCGGCGTTGCCTTAATACCAGAAAATCAAACATAAAGATGTATGGTGTCGTGGGACACCAGATAGGAACGAAGTTCCTTAGTATAAAAATGTTAATTTTAAGTTCTGTTCGAGGTATAAAGAAAATGAAACTGGAGGTTTTGCAACAACATATAGGTACACTTCATTCACGGTTGTTTGCATAAGCGTTAGTGGTAGTGCGCAAACGAACGATTGTGGTCAACGAATGATAAAAAAATATGTTATTTTTTGGACGTTATTACAAAGTTAAGTCATACAGTGTGCGCATTGCAATTTTTTTTTTTTTATTGAATATTTACTGGTGGCCCGGAGGCCTTTCCAGTTTCACCAGGACAGGTGGGATTACTAATTTGTACCCCTCCGCATCGTCCCATAAGGAACTTCGTTCCAAAAAAACTAATCCTTAACTTCGTCCCTGAATCTTAGTATTTGTAATCTTAGTAGTTTAGTATTTGTCGTCGGTCATGGATTGTCATGAAACTGCGCACCCCATCAAGCACACAATCAAATTAATTAAATGATGTAAATAATATTGATAAGATCGTGATTGATATTAGCGATTTCAATTTTTTTATCAGACAAAATTACAGACCATCATATCGTGGCTCTCAGATATGTGTCGTCATCCTTGAGAGAGGACGTTGAAGACAGAGTTGCCTAGGAGATCATATCAAATCATAAAACTTACTAACATTAACATTATTACCTACTTGTAAGCAGAAATAGGACTTAGGTACTTATCTACCCGTACCGGTCTACAAAATGAGTTGCCTACAGAAATTATAATATTTATTTAGAAACTCTTGTTCAATAAAGATATTCTTATTCCATCTCTCCGCCCATCTCTCGAACTTATATAAGATATAACTATAATATAATAATCGAAAAGTATGTAGTCGTTTGAATATCTTTCAGGAGATAAACTTATCTGCCTAATTTATTTTAGTTATTTCATTTACTTCAGATTTTGCATCCATATTACATTTATTAACAATATAATAATATAATATAAACACTGTGGTAGGCGGTAGGAACTCTTATGAGTCCGCACGGGTAGGTACTACCACTCTGCCTATTACTGCCGTGAAGCAGTAATGCGTTTCGGTTTTAAGGGAGGGGCAGCCGTTGTAACTATACTGAGACCTTAGAACTTATATCTCAAGGTGGGTGGCGCATTTACGTTGTAGATTTCTATGGGCTCCAGTAACCACGTGGTCTGTGAGCTCGTCCACCCGTCTAAGCAATAAAATAAAATAAAAAAGACGTGTGGCACTCGGGGACTGCCGCGGTAATGCTATTGCAAAGCATTTTTTATCAACTTATGCAATTACAATTAGACAATAATAATTTAATATTAAAACAATAATAAAAATAAGACCACGCTCTATTTATAAACATTAACAAAAGCCAACCATTAACTGTCCTCTTCACACTCATAAGCTAGACCGCGTGAGAGAGAGATGGGCAGACTTTTCATGATGCTCATGCACTTTTTATTTTTATTTATTGGATGGACGAGCTCACAGCCCACCTGATGTTAAGTGGTTCCTGGAGCCCATAGACATCTACAACGTAAATGCGCCACCCACCTCGAGATATAAGTTCTAAGGTCTCAGTATAGTTACAACGGCTACCCCACCCTTCGAACCGAAAGTGCAGTGCGACGTCACGCCGCGTGCTTATTCACAAACACTACACCAGCGCAACGTGTGAATGCGTTGAGCGCGAGCTACATTGTAGGCGTCGTGGCGGTGTCAGGTTATTTTCATTACGGAATTTCTTAATTCAGTCGCCGCGCTCAAGACCCGCGATAGAGGCTATGCAACAGCTTAAAAATGATAGTCGTTTGAACATGTATTAGCTGTGTATTAATTTAGAAAAAACGATGTAGTTATGCTTTAAGTTTGAAATCCAAACATGAAACCTGACTTTGATATTAAGAATATTAATCTTCAAAACAATTAAAATTATGAAATTTCCTTGTACAATCAGTAAAAAATAACAATGTCGTCAAATCACATAACCATTGATGTTATCAGTTATTGACGCTTAGTATAAACAGAACTCTTTACTTGTTCATCTATGATAATCGATAAAGCTGTATAATCACTGTATTATATTCAGTATTTGCGATTTGTATACCCCAAATATTTTTTTTACGTTTTAACCTTGTTTATTGTTTCCGACGTTTTTATTTGTGTAGAATGCCTTGCCATGATTTTGTAGAGAAGCATATGACCCCCCTGACTGTTTGTGCTCATTGTCGCTCAAGGATATCAGCAATACCAGAGGATGGTACGTGGCATAAAAGATCTCTGGAAACGCATTGTAGATGTACGCGTTTCGACTGTGACTGTCCACTAACGGTGCTTTTAGGTACTTCAAGCACCGTTCATCGTTCTCGTCGAACCAGTCGCTTGCAACGAAGGGCTCGACGAGTAAATTAACCCACATACACAGCCCACTGAGTTTCTCGCCGGACCTTCTCAGTGGGTCGCGTTACCGATCCGGTGGTAGATCCTGCAAATCACGGCTCTTGCTCGGGTTCGTGTTAGCAACGTCGTTAGGTTTGAGCCTCGTTAGCTTACCTACTAGTTAAGGTTACGCTGAAATAGCCTCTCAAGGATAACAGCATAGGTAGGAAATAAAAACTGACCCTGACGGGGCAACGTAAAGCCGCCGTCGCCTGAATCATGTCTTGTCAGATCCCCCGGATTCACAATCGGTGCCTTTAGGCTCCTCAATCACTGGTCACCGTCCTCGTCAAACTCGTCGATTACGACGAATAGTTCGACGAGCGAACTAACCCATTGACACAGCCCACTGAGTTTCTCGCCGGATCTTCTCAGTGGATCGCGATTCAGATCCGGTGGTAGATTCTGCGAAGCACTACTCTTGCTAGGGCTAGTGTTAGCAAATTCTACACGGGAGCTCTCTTCTTCGATGTCGCAAAAGCGTTCGACAAAGTGTGGCACAACGATTTGATTTTCGAACTTTTCAACATGGGCGTACCGGACAGTCTCGTGCTCATCATACGAGACTTCTTGTCTAACCGCTCTTTTCGATATCGAGTAGAGGGAACCTGCTCCTCCCCGCGACCACTAACGGCTGGAATCCCGCAAGGCTTCATTCTTTCTCCGCTCCTATTTAGTTTATTTATCAATGATATTCCCCGGTCGCCGCCGACCCAGCCAGGGGGACTAGGCTAGTCGCACACAACCGTTTACTACTCAAGTAGAAACAAGTCTCTAAACGCCTTGATTTTCAAATCCAATAGAAAGTTATAGTATTTACCAAGATTTTCCAATATCTAGCCTTTTGATAAATATCTTAAAAAGTAGACGGTACAAGTCGCTAATTTTTATCTTTTGTGCAAATTATCGCATTTGATAAATTTCAAAATGAAAATCTCAAGTTGATAAAAATTACTGATTCCCTGATTTTTGCTTGGCCCGAAGATTATAATGCGCTAGGCCCACCGGTGAGCCGCATGATGTGATAATATCACTAATAAATATTTTAGATAGAAATTTAAAAGATCACTAATAACAAAAGTAATAATTTGCCACATTTTAACAGCTCCAATTACAATTTTTCAGTCCAGGATCCGTCTTTCAGCGTTCAACGTGTTGTACTCGTCACGCAAATAGGACCGGATTTGTCGCTGTCGACCGTCGGGGATACAATAATTAGTCACGACGAGTCCTGGAAGGCGATACTCGACTTCTGCAAGTCCACCATCTCGCAGAAGGACGGATCAGAATGAGAGAAGAACAACTCTTCGCACCGACCCATTGCCTTAGAAGGGCCTTTATGCGGCTCGAAGGCATATAGAAGGCATCCTCCCCTCACTGAAGGTTCTAGAGCGACCTGAAGAAACGAACCCGCGTGGCGCGCTACCAGCACTCCGCATGATGCTTTGTTCCGTACAGCTTCTCTGGAAGAGCAACCGGTTAGCGGTAATTTGCGTTCCGACTGGGCAAGATTGGGTTTGATCCAACAGAGTATTTCCGGACACCAGCGGCACCGCCTGGGGTAGGCTGCCATACTGTCACGGCCAATATAGAGACGTTGACTATCAGCTCGACGACTTGGGATACCAGGCATCCTTGGAGAGACCCGCGCATCTGGTTGTAGTGTAGACGGCGGAATCGCCGCTACCTTGTTAGGGATCTGTCTCGGGCGAGAGTACATGGGAATTCGTTTAGTGGGTAGGCTTTTAATAACTTCAATCCTGGCTTTTATTATCCTCGGCCCTGAGTCCCACATATCACCCCAACGCAGGAACCTCGTATGGTTCGGCTTGGATTCGGACCGAAAATTTCGCTCCTTCCTGTGTACTTTTTGCTTGCAACCACCTCGCAGCTTGGATTTCCGTCATGATGGTTTTAAATTTAGGCCGTTATAGATGTCTCTTTACCATAGCCTTATCTCTTAGAAGTTAGACCCTACGATTATGCTTACTTATATGTAGTTCTGAACAGAAGTTTGGTTTCTCTGATAGAGTTGGCAAATGAAAGTCCCGTTGCTTCTAAAAATAGAAGTAGGTATCTGTTCTATTACTATTTACTTTTGAAATTTATAACAGTGCAGTTTGTTTTTCTATTTACGATAAAAACTATTACATATAAGAAATATTAGAAAAAGTTTTTATGACACCGAATAAGATTTGAGGAAAATAATAAGTAACATAATCGTCTTTCTTGTTATTTTCACATGGTAACATAATTATCATTTCAAAAAATAATTACCAAAGATCGATATAACATAAAAACGAAATTAACTTTATCAATGAAATCTACAAGAGTTGTGATAAAAAATAGTATAGATATACGACAGAGCTCATAGGGCATATGGGCGCAAACGCCACTGTTGGCAATAATTAACATAATAATATATAGTTTAGTTTATTCTATATTAATATTTATTTATTATTAGCAACAAAACTGTTATTCTACCATATTTAATAATTAGCAGACACTGTTTTGATGTGAAAATGTTCAGAATATGTTTAATGTTTATATTATTGTTTAAAAACACAAATGACTGTATAAATGATTAAATATGAATAAAGCACAAATATTAATAATAATTTATATTAAAATTAAGAGTACTAATAATTTAATTAAGTATTGTAATTGTTATGCAATGATGTTGTTGGCGCCATCTATTATTAGGCTGGATAATAACAATGTTAGTTAATATTACTTATAAGTAATTCATGTAAAATAAATTAAATGTGAGTCATGTAAAATCACTAAAATATGTATTTTGAATATTAACCTATGTCTTGTGAATTGTTTCGCAGTAATTACATTTGTTTGTATAAAAGAAGTTGTAGTTGCTATAACCATCACAAAATGGCTAATTGTGTAAAAACCACTGAATAACTCAGGCGTGGCTTTTTGTTGTAAACAAGTAATGTTAAAGTTTTATAGAATTGTATTGTATTTTCATTGTAAAAGAACTTATGTGTGTCAATCCTGGCTTAACGCCGACAGGCACCTGGTCAGGAATCACGAGTATTGTAATCATGATTGCCGATGTCACCTTATTTATTAAATAATAAAAGAAGTCCACAATCCCTCCAATCAGTCCGCAAACACATGATGTCAGCGTCGGAACGATGCTTCGATAAGACTATTCGTCATAATAATCGCCTTTTCGTTGCCGCCGCTGACTACTCCCTAATCCTGATCACGCAGGAGCCAGTCACCGCCGTCCCCTAGACACGTCCTTACGGATCCATCAGATCCAATAAACCTTGCATTAGACGCCTTTAGCTCTAGCACTAGGGCAGGCTTAGGGATCCCGGTAACCGTACTCGTCGAACTCGGCAAAGAGTTCGACGTGCAACCTAACCTAGATATCAGCCCGTTGAGTTTCTGGCTGAATCGCCTCAGCGGGTCGTGATTCCAATCCGGTAGTAGATTCATTCGCAAAACAGCTGCTCTTGAGTTGTTAAGTCACCCCAGTCAGCTCTGGAAGCTGTTAGCAAATCCCACCCCTCTTCGCTGAACCCTTACTCGCCCACCTGGTCTCCGAGCCACCAGTAATCTCTCAATCATAAAAAAAGAAATCCACAGCCTACCCAGAAGTCATAAGAAAGACGAAGGCCCTAAACGATAAATACGCATGTCAATGCCATTTATCGTTTAGGCCATTTTGCCGGCTTACTTTTTTACACGATGTTATTTCTGTAAGTATTTTTATGCAATTGAGGTAGGCGAGCTTACCTGCGAGTATGTGGTTACTGTTGCTCATCAGCAATACCAGAGACACAGACAATTTCGCTATTTACAATTCTTGGGCGATTCCTGTCCTCCGCGCAGTGGATAGCGACATTGATGCTGAAGTCCAAAGTTGTCTTAATCTGATCGGACCAGCGAATGGGACTACACCATCTAAGCCTCTTTCCTTCCACTTTATCGGTGATGAGTAGTCTTTCGAGATTGTCACCGTTTTTCCTCGCAACGTGACCGAAAAACTCAAAAATCCTACGTAGGTATGTGATGGAGAGTCTTGTGGAGACGCCTAGTTCTTCCAGGATTGATGCGTTTGTCCGATGTGCCGTCCAGGGAATCCGCAGCAATTTCCACATCTCAAACGCGTCGACCCGACTTCTATCAGCCTTCTTTAGGCCCCATCAATTACGATATTATTACGATAATAATCTATATATATATATATATAAAAATGAATTGCTGTTCGTTAGTCTCGCTAAAACTCGAGAGCGGCTGGACCGATTTGGCTAATTTTGGTCTTGAATTATTTGTGGAAGTCCAGAGAAGGTTTAAAAAGAAGATAAATATGAAAATTTTCGGAATTAAATAAAAATAAAAATTTTGTTTTTCCTTTGATGTTGTCGGACGGATTCCTTTTGTTTGTTTTAAGTTTATTTTATACAAAAGTTTAGGTCTTATATTTATCGATTGCGGCACTGCAAAGTCTGCCGGGTCAGGTAGTAATTAATAAATTATTCTTTAAAATTAATTCTCATCGCAATGCTGAAACAAACGGTTAAGAGGTGTTAAATCATTAATTATATAAAGAAGAAAAAATGTGGGGCAAATTTCTGGAGAAATTGTCGAGTTCATGTGAGTTTTTTTGTTTACGTTCATCTACCGCCTTTTTCATAAAAATTATATCTACTTTACATCACTATATAGTATAAAACAAAGTCGCTTTCTCTGTCCCTATATCCCTATGTATGATTAAATCTTTAAAACTACGCAACGGATTTTGATGCGGTATTTTTTAATAGATAGAGTGATTGAAGAGGAAGGTTTATATGTATAATAACATCCATTAAAAAGTGGAGAAATCAGTAAAAAATTACAGTTTCCGAAGCGAAGCGAGGGTGGGTCGTTAGTTATTTTACATTTATTTATATTGTTACAGAGAAAAACAGTTATATTATGGGTACGAAGATATCAAGACGAAGGATATTTGCTACATCGTCAAAGATCTGGTAGATTACGACTCATACAAATACGAAAAAAATAGATTTAAACCGATTATCAACTACACCAGATTATTCAACACAAGCATTGATGTCGTCCGTCGTGTTCTTTATGTGACAGTTCAATATAATATAACTGTAATCTTATTATAAGTGTCAATAACACATTACAATGGATCTACACCATCAATTATTGATAGTAACTTCTCGGGATCCTCCAAAAAGTCCACTGAAAAAATCTTAGTAAATGACCACCATTTTACTAAGATTATATTTCATCCCATATCATCTCAATTCATTTCATTTAATTTCATCCTAGTTGATTAGTGTCTCAAATTAATCATCTTCATTTCATTTCACTCCATAATATCATTTTTCATAAAAATATGAATAATATAATTTAAAATAAGACATGACTTAAAGGTCTCGGTTACCAGGTCATAAAATCTCTTAAAAAAAAAAAGCAAATGTTTAAAACTGGAAAACTTTATTATTATAATGGATAGGAGCTTTATAATAAATCGGTCATAGGTTATATAAACTGTAACTTTAATATACTTTCAAACTTTTTTTTTATTGTGGTCCAGCTTCATTCTTCTTTCCAAATAAATGAATACTTAAGCTAATACCTCAATAAAATGTTAAAATACAACTTTTAGTCATTCCATATAATTAATTATACAAAATACTAATTAAATTATTTAAAACCTCATAAGACACCCATAAAATATCATTTGGCGTATGTATTCGTAGCATTTAGACTGGACACAATAAAAAGGATTTAAAAACCTAAACACAACCTGATTTGAAACATATTGTAATCGATCCTACTCTGGCTTCTGTGAGTTAACTTTTATGCTATCGAAAACGTTAAAAAACTCGCATTAAACACGCGACACAGATCATTCAATCCGATGTGTACGGCCTCCCATCACCAGATGGTACGTGCTGTAATTACAGCAATAAAAATCGGTTAGTACATTAAATAATATTTTATTTAGTGTAAAATATTTGATTTATATATTATTCTTTTGCATAAAATGTCGGCGGAGTCCAATAACATTCAATATTTAAACGAGAGAGTCGATGAGAAAGATGATGGCTCGCTCAAAGAAATCGAAGATCTGGGTCTGAAAAAAAAAAGAGTCCAAAATAAAAATAAAAACTCATTCAGTGTTTTTAATATGTTTAAAAAGTGCATTCGTTTCCTGCTAGTGGTTCATTTGACTTCTGATTGCTTATAAAATATATTTTTCAAACTCATTAAAAATACATTGCATGCAATCTAATTTTGGTACAAATTTTAACATACTAATGTAAGATCAAAAACTGTATGGAATGTTAATTTCATCTATCATGTTACCAATGATATTATTCTAAAAATAAGTTCGAAATACTAATGCCCGTATCTTTAGACGTTTCGTAAAATAGTCCTCCACTCTTAACTCATCCGATGATGCTCGAGAATTCCCTCCAAACTTACTCGAGTTTGGTATTTTTAGTCGACCATTACAATATTCCTCAACTGTCCTCGAGTGAGGTAATAATGATGAAAATTTGATCAAGCTAGCATCAAACCCATAGAGTTCTGTAGTCTATGGTCATTGTTTAATGTCAAAGTCAAGCTGCCGCTGTCTGTTTGACACTAGATGAACTTCTTTGATGTTTTGGTTGCTGAGTTATTCGTAAATATGTGTGCGTGCGGTAAACCTGAAAGTGTATTATTTGTTTTCTAGCCTATTATTATTTTAGATTTCGGATCCGGCTTTGTATTTTTATTCGCCGCTTTTGTGTGATTTTGGTTGCATCGTGTTGTTGAAGTGCTTTTCCACAACCACCAGTTTATTATTATATAAATAAAACTTATAATCGCATTGACTTTATTTATCAGGTAGTAAGCAAAATATGTCTCTTATGTAGGTAAATAAAATAAAGAGTTTCAAATGTCTAACCTCGAATTATTTACTTTATTAATAAATATTATCAAACTTAAATTATCAAAATATGCGCGAATCATGCACAGATCCAGGCCATTGCACAACAATATCATATATTTCCATTTGCGGTCCACATACTATTTGGACTTTGATAGAAAACCAGCCTTGAGGAATGTTCAAGGTACGTCGCGACGTACCTTGACTTGACAGTTCGCCTACTTCACTCCGGTTAGGAAATTTTTCCAAGGACGTTTGAGTGGAGTTTATTTTTACGACTAATCATACCAAAACGCGCGTTGGAGGTTGAGTCGAGTCGAGTTAAGCTCGTGTAAACGACTAAAGATACGGGTGTTAGTATTTAAACACGTGTAATCCAAGGAGCATTCATATTTTTTTCTTATTACTTATATAATTATGTGGTACTTGGTATGATATGTGACTTATACTCGTATGCTTAGAGCTGAGCACTGCTGTATGCAGATTAATATTTCAAAAATGTTTTAAACCTACTCATTATAGTATAGGGGGCCGGATATTGCCAAATGTTTTCATTTGGCTTACATTTTACGAAAACCTGTATCTTCAAATTAACAGTCAAATGAACCATAGACAATCTAAGATCTTTTGGCCATTTAATTAATATATGTTTAATTATTATTAATCTACCACTCTACCACAAACTCATCCCTAGTATCTTTACCGTCTCCTTAGTAACCACCTCCCGCCTAATTTATTCCTAGACGCTTCCTCTCATGTTTACTAGTAGCTATGTATATTGTATGCCTACATGGTTGGCACAATCAAATTGCCTATATCTGCCGTGAAGCGTCATCCGTTCAGTGTCAACTGTTTTACAATACTACAGGCCGAGGTTCCTGTGCCTGAGGGGCGCGAATAATATATTGGAATCGTTGGTCAAAAATGCTAAAGGCCGACCCAATAAGCTACTCTCTTCGGCTGAGATAGAACCCGAGGTAAGGAGTTACTGCGATCAACACAACAACTAGACGCGCAATTTACCACTAGGATACCCAGTTGGCGGCTTCGTCGATGCGATAGTCGACGACTCTACGGCGTCCAATAAGGTACGGCAGCCCGTCAGCCGCACCAGACGATGCCGTTGGTGAAAGACAAAAATATCCTCCTTACGTCTCAGTGTTCCGGGAGGCTTTTATTTTATGATATCTAAAGACTCGGGTTACCACCTAACACCTGGTGAATTGCAAGCTCGCTCTTCCATTTTAAAATGTAACGCAATTAATGGTTTTTTAAGTTATTGTTCAGTTTGTAACGCAATCAAAGCGGTACTTGTCTCAGACGTAAACTAACGAATGATCGAATGATTCAATCATAGTACCAGTACCAGGCCATTGACGTTTCAATACTAGATTTGCTTTTCGAAATTAAAACATAATACTAACGTTGTAAGTTTTAAGGGCTTCGGATAGCTTGTTGATCAAGAAATCGTTGACCCTGTCGGAGACTTCCTCGCCGAAAAGAATGATCTTGAGGTCAGACTGAAACAATACGCAAACAAATAATAAATTAGTAATAGTGCATAACATAGTGTTCGAATTATAAGTAGAATTATAAGTTTAAGGACAAGCAGCTAGCGGATTTTATACAAACTTTTCAGAAGGGGCGCAAACTGATAAAGCCCTAGCTACTATAGGTAAATAGTCCCCTAGTCTATCTTTTTATTGTAACTTAATAACTAACAATACATTTTAATAGACAAAGATTAAATGATTTTATTAAATTAATTATCGAATGATAATTGTTAGCTTCTCTAGTTCCACTGCAGGATACTGTTTGTTGCATTTCGGTCTGAATTAGAATTATTACTTCATTGTCCGATTGCTTGCAGCAGAGATGCGAATGTTGCGATGGATGTGTCTAGTAACGAGAATGGATAGAATACGGAATGACTACGTTGGAGGAAGTCTGAAAGTGGCACCTGTGACATAGAAGCTGAGAAGTGCGCGTTTGGGATGGTATGGACATGTGATGAGACGAAATGAAAATGAGGTTGGTAAGAGAATGCTATCTATGAATGTGAAAGGATATAGAGGAAAAGGTAGACCTAAGAAGAAATGGATGGATTGCGTGAAAGACGATATGGGTAAGAAGGGAGTGAGCGAAGAAATGGTATAGGATAGAAGAGTATGGAAGGAGAAAACATGTTGCGCCGACCCCAGGTGACTGGGAGAAGGACAGGATAACGATGATGATGTCCATTATACTTCGATATCATATATCAATGCGAGTGACGGAATTCGCAATGACTACTCAATTAATTTAATTCATAATTTACAAGCACATCAATATCGAAAATAGATAAATTTTAATTTTAAACATTCACCTCGACATCACCTACGGTGATAGTGCCGGTTACATCTCGAATGTTGATGTTGGGCAGGAGTCCCACTTTCAAACGAGCTACCACATTCACGTTTTCGATGACAACTCTGTAAAAGGTATAAAGAAACAAATTTTATTTCAAAACCTTGGTTATAACAAGTCTAGTCTATTTTATATATTTTTTATTGCTTGATGGGCGGAACAAGCTCACAGGCCAACTGGTGTTAAGTGGTTACTGGAGCCCATAGACATATACAACGTAAATGCGCCACCCATCTTGAGATATAAGATCTAAGGTCTCAAGTATAGTTACAACGGCTGCCCCACCCTTCAAACTGAAACGCATTACTGCTTCACGGCAGAAATAGGCAGGGTGGTGGTACCTACCCGCGCGAACTCACACGAGGTCCTACCACCAGTAATTACTTAAATTATATAATAATTTTGCGGGTTTAATTTTTATTACACGATGTTATTCCTTCACCGTGGAAGTCAATCGTGAACATTTGTTGAGTACGTATTTCATTAGAAAAAATTGTATCCGCCTGGGATTCGAACACCAGTGCATCGCGCAACACGAATGCACCGGACGTCTTATCCTTTAGGCCACCACCACTTCAAAAGTAATTGTCTATCTATTTTTATAACTTTTCATCACTCTTAATGAGTAGCCATTTGTTAGTTTTTCATTTAGTTCTCTAATAATCTGCGTCTCTTGCGGCTTAGTGGGAAAAAGTAGCTCCAACGCGCGTATTAATAGGAGCAGACATAAGATCATATGGGACAAATACTGTTGCATGATAAACACACACCTTCCAGAACCATCGACTTCAAGTTCGTCCCTGCCGAAAACGCTAATTGTACCGACGAAGGACCCTTAGAAGAAGAGAAAGAGATTACACATTATTAGTCATAGATATTTTCTGACCTTCATCAAGGTAAAAAAATGGTAAATAGCTTACATAATATAAATTAGTCACGATTCCGTCCACCATAATTATCAAAAGTAAAACATGTTTTGGGTTAAATTAGATTATCTTTTTGGTCGGACTATAATATTTAAGTAAGAAAACTATAGGAATTATTTAGGTAATTTTATTTTTAGAAAAAGAGAGGTCTCCCTCTCTCTCTAGAAGTATTCTTTATTGTACACCAAAAAGAAAAACAATGTGAAACATGAAGTACAAAAAAGTACAATTGGCGGTCATATCGCTAAGATCGCGAATTGGCGGTCTTATCGCGATCTCCTCCAGATAACCATCAGGTGGACAAGAATAATTTGGAAACGAATTACACGCGGTGAACCAATCAATTTATCGATTATATATTAGATATTTATATTATCAATTTAAGTTTAAATAATGAAAGTTATTATTGAGACTATTTACAATTTAGGGAAGATTTCTGAACGATTTAACATACCAAGGCATTTCGTATTTGATTTTCAAACTGACCAATTAGTTAAGATAATTTTCTAAGTAGTTAAAATTATTAGTTTGGACCAATTAGTTAATATATCTCTCAAACGGCTAGTAACAAACAACTTAAAAATTGCAACTGTCGAAAATTTATCAATTTACTTCCACGTTGACTGATATTAACCTTGAAATACACAAAATGTTCTATAATTAAACGCCCAAAGAACAATCTGAATCTACTTTGATGTAATTTGTTAAGAATTCTGAATTGAAAACAAATACTTATCATTAACGTGTATTCGATCAGCCCACAGACGTTCACTGCTGGACATGGGTCTCTCCCAAGCCTCGCCACAATGATCGGTCCTGCGCTGCTTATACCCAGCGGATTCCTTCAAACCTCAATAGTTCGTCGGTACATCTTGAGGAAGGCCTACTCACGCAATATTATCATTAACGTACCAACAGATAACTGGAGCTTGGGTACGGATAAGTTGATGCTGATGGCACGGCTCAAGAGGTGGAAATTAACGTCGTTGACAATAATGTTGCTACCGCCTTCGAAGTTGAACTCAGACAAAGAGCCAGTAGCAGTGAAGACGTCCCTGAAATTTACAACAAAAAATGAACATTAAGCACTTCACTAGTTTAAAGCTGATTTCACCATAGGCAATTTAACACATTACGAAATATTTAACAAAATTATCCACTTTAATGGACAGAGAACCAAAGTATGGATGCAAGTTCCCATTATTTATTATTTTTTTTGGATTTCCTCGTTATGGTGCTGTGGGTTTGCTTGTAGTGCTGAACGTGGAAGCCCCCACTCTAACTGGGTTTTAACCCCGGGTGGAGATGAAACATCGCGTGAGAGAGTGCAAGGAGGAATCGTTTGGTGTAGTAGACCTCTTGGTCCCGCGGTCTCCTCCCAACATTTGCTGACCGTTAAATCGCACATACTCCGCATGTCCCCTAGGCGCGGATATCTCGTATGAGGTTCGGTTTCCTGCCCGAAAAAAAAGTTCCTGTCGCTTTAACAGATAAAACTTACTCTAAATCGAAAAAGGAGTAGGTGCCCTCAGCGCTCTCGACGTACAAAGGATCTAGACCACTAGCTTGAACACTTTCTAAGATCAGTTGTATAAAACCCTTCACCAAGTCTTCAAGCAAATTTCTTTGTTGCAGTGCAAGCTCTGAATACAAATTTTAAATTAAAATCCAAACGTATATTGTGATTATGGCCTCACCATTTTCATCGTCAGTTCAGATTCTTGATAATCTAGTTTGTGATTTTGATAATTATTAGAAACTAGCTTTTGCTCACGACTTCGTCCGCGTGAAATAGTTCACAAATAAATATGCAAAATTAAATGTATATTTTTCAATATTTCTGAGAGATATTCTTAATATTTGTTTCCGTACGAACCTTGTACAGAGTATTAGAAAACTACAAAAAAAAAATAAGCCAAATCGGTCAAGCCGTTTTCATGTTATGTCGTGACAACGGAAAACTGGTTTCATTTTTATATTATTAGAAATGATCAACATAATACTCGTAAGAGGCAACTTAAAATATCTTCTGTGATTGGGTCGATTGCGCTTCAACGTGGCGTTCAGTAAAGACTAGGTGATGTACCACCTTGATGCGTTAAAGTTAATACAAGTTCGACAAACAACAACACACGGATCATCAGTCCGATCGTCCCATTATGGTTAGCCCCATGACTTCATCGAATTAGGGCTGAGATGACGGCGGAGAGCTGTCACTGTAAATTCAACCTAGATAAGATGGAGAACGCGCTTGAAGCCTGCGTTGATGGGGCGGCATTATATCCTAGTCGCACAAATGTATACCGACTAAGTAGTGACTATGGATGGTGGACCATATTCGATTTCTATAAGTGGATCTTGGAGATGGTGGAATTTAGATATAGCGCTGTTCTATATCTACACCAGCTCGTGGCCATCAAGCAGGGGAGTTTGTTAGGGATCTCGATAGTAACCGCGGGTTACAAAACAATCTTTTATTTTTTTATTTTTATTGCTTAGATGGTTGAACGAGCTCACAGCCCACCTGGTGTTAAGTGGTTACTGGAGCCGATAGACATCTACAAAGTAAATGTGCCACCCACCTTGAGACATAAGTTCTAAAGTCTCAAGTATAGTTACAACGGCTGCCCCACCCTTCAAAACGAAACGCATTACTGCTTCACGGCAGAAATAGGCAGGGTGGTGGTGCCTACCCGTGCGGATTCAATCTTTGGTGAATCCCTTGTGAAATGATACTACTGTAGTTCAACGATCTCATCCAAGGCCCGAACGCAGGTCATGTAGAGACAGGGGGTTTCATTCGATTCAACCCTAAAATGCCCCGTCTAATGCCTAGATGGATGTGCATCGATTTCGTCTTGGCAAAAGTTTTGTTTTTGTATAAAAGAAACTTTTTTTTACTTACCGGAACTCCTTTGGGGCCCGGCAGACGCGCTGGCAATAATCGCAAGAGCAAAAACGAAGGTCGCCTTCATGATGAGTTCAATTTATCTTCGCTAAAATAAATACAAAAAATCATTAGAAGTTTGATAGTAATTTCCAGGAAATATATTATGAACGATTGGCAACATATAAATTTAGTTACTGATTTTCAATACACAAAAAAACAGTCTAACACAAATATGTTGAGTTGAATATCTGAAGATAAAAAAAACTTATGAAATCTTATAATATACTTATCATGATCAATCATAATTTAAAAGCTTCAATAATATTTCAAGAAATACATCCAGATTTATATTGTTTTTTATTATAAAAATAAATGTGTATTTTATTTAGTATTAAAAAGCTCATGTACCAAGATTATTGGTATATTATCTCAGCAAATGACTAGGGTTTTTCTACGGAAACAGCCTTTTATACCAAATAATTGTTAACTGATGAAGATAATAACAATCTAGCTGATGCTATCTGATTAAGACTTTGCAAAAATTCCAATTCCGGGATCAAAATAAAAAATGTAACGAAATTGTATCCATGCTGTAGCGCGTGGTGTAATTTCGTAACATTTTATTTTATAGTTTATCCCTCTTGCGATAAGGTTTCTTTTGATTGGCATGCTAATGTACATGTGATCTCGGAACCTAGAAATGGTAATTAACTACCCACACTCCAGTAATAAGATCTAAAATACAGTGGGATTGCTAATATTTATAATATTAGATGATGATAGAGCTTTGCTCGGCTTTTTTTTTTATAACGCCCTCTTGTTGTGTACCTAAAGCAGTAAAAATAGTATTATTATTCGCCAATAGATGTCGAGAAGAGTTGATTATTGAAAACACGAATAAAACAACATTTTCTGAAAATAAATCGTAGCTACATCGATTTATCGCCCCCGAAATCCCCTGTATACTAAATTTTATGAAAATCGTTGGAGCCGTTTCCGAGATTCTGATTGTATATATATATATACAAGAATTGCTCGTTTAAAGGTATTTTCCATTATTAAAGTTAATTTTACAGACGAGCTTTAACACGAAAACTGTGTAAAGTTTACGAAACGTCAGAAATGATCCAATGACACTAAAAACGCGAGATTAAATCGTAAAACTAGTCTTAATTACGCCTACGAACAGCGAAAGCCGAAGAAAAAGCTAATTAATTTCTAATTGCTAATGAGAGGTATAAATTTACAATAAAAATTGGTAAGATATTGAAAGGGTTTTATATATAAAATAAAAGAAAATATTAAAAAATTAAGTAAAAGTTTACAAAAGTTTATTTATTATTTCTAAACGAAACACGATTGTTTAAATTTATTCGTCTATTTATGATATGATATTATATGTTCGCGACTGGCAATAACCGGAAAATGTACTAAAAAATAAATAAAATTTCTATTTTTCTTGCATCATTAGAAATCTTATCATCATTATTTGTAGATTATTGTGATACAATATATTTTTTTTACCAAACTCCTCATAATATGTTATCACTAATGGAAACATCTAAAACCCGATAATCGACGAAGACTTGCATGAAATTTTATTGAGCGTCCAGAAAGGTCTATTATAATTAATATATACATATTATGTATATGTATTTAAATAAGCACATAAAAAAAATCAGCTGTAACATAGCATAACGATAATGACGTAAAAAAAATACTTAATTGTTTTTTTTGTTATTGCTTAGATGATTGGACGAGCTCACAGCCCACCTTGTGTTAAGCGGCTACCCAAGCCCATAGACATCTATTACGTAAACGTATCTCAGTACAGTTACAACGGCTGCCTCACCCTTCAAACCGAAACGCATGACTGTTATTTATTCATCTCATTTATTGTTTGGAAGATATAAATTATTTCCAAAACGGTATTTTTAGAAGACTGATTAGGTCTCAAAAGCACCAAAGGGTAGGTTAGTTACGAGATCTTTTAGGTCTCCAAAGCACCAACTGAAAGTTCTTTAAAAATGATAATACACGATGACAGTAATGGCATTCGTTAACACTTGTCAGTGCGTCTATTTTAAGAACGGTCCTTGTTTTTTTAAATAAAAAACTGGAACAATCTCCCATAAGTCTACAGGCATTTCAAACATTTTCAAACAAACAAAATCTTATTGTTTTAAAACTGAGCCTTTCCGGTGCATATTAACAATTTATATTAAACTAGATTATGACTGAGCTTTGCTCGGTTTTTTTTTTGATAACGCCATCTTCTTGTGTCATTAAAGTGGTTAGTTGCCCTCAATTAAGAGAAATAGTATTATTATTCGCCAATAGATGTCGGGAAGAGTTGATTATTGAAAACACGAATAAAACAACATTTTCTGAAAATAAATCGTAGCTAGATTTATCGCCCCTGAAATCCCCTGTATACTAAATTTTATGAGAATCATTGGAGTCGATTCCGAGATTCAGATTATATACATATATATTAATATACAAGATTTGCTCGTTTAAAGGTTAAAGGTATAAAGCCTTCGTCAAACAGAACGCGTAATTAGCGCGCGTCAGAGCGCTAAACTGACGCTGCGCTATGACGCCGAGATGTGTTGTATAGGTACTACTATGTAACATACCGTCAAACAGAGCCCCAGCGCTTTAAGTACGCAACGCTCTGTCGCAGCGTTAGGACGCTTTGACGTCAGGTGTTGTAATTTTTTACAAATTTTATTAGCGTCCGAGGTAATATGTATTAAAATAATAGAGAATCACCGAAAAATTTATAGAAATAGTTAGAAAATACCCATGCTTATACAATGCCACATGTGAATCACTCGATTTCTTAATACTTTTAAATTTTCACAAAGGCACTATGATTTGGCGAATGCGTTGCGTCAAGGAGCGTTAGGCTCATCTAGTCAATTAGAAGAGCGCGACGTTAAGTACATGGCGCTAAGTACGCGTTCTGTTTGACGTAGGCTTAAGATTTGACGAAATAACGAAAACAGTGCGCAAACTTTCTAACTTAAAGCGAAGTGCGTAAATAGTATTAGCGGTATTATTAAAAAAAATACAATTAGGCGAAAATAGATTATAGATGATATTTAGTATCTAGAAACAATCTTGCCGGTATTTGTCTGATCATAATCGTGTTGATTAGAACGATTACATTATAGAGAAAATATTAATAAAAATAACATAGGCGATTATCGAAAGGATATTCTTACTATGCTGCAATTTTTTTTTTATTTTGCTTACGAGGGCGGCACTGAAAATTTAGGGAATTACGAAGTGACACAACATTACTATTTAAAAATGTATTTATTGCTTTTCGAAGTATTCTCCGCGAAATTTGACACATTTTTCCATACGATGGAACCAATCATTGAAGCAACCATTCCATTCGGAAGTTGGGGTCTCCAAAATGGCCGTTTTGTAGGCGTCCACAGCTTCTTCAGGTGATGAAAATCTCTGTCCACGCAATTTATTCTTTATTTTAGGGAAAGTATAGAAATCATTAAGGCTTAGGTCGGGGCTGTACGGCGGATGGTCTAATAATTCTATGTTTTCTTGCTCTAAAAACTCTTTTGTTCTGTGCGCGGTGTGAGAACTCGCATTGTCGTGATGGAGGATGATGCGGCGGTTGCAGTTTTCTTTACGGAGTTCAGAAATGACCTGTGGCAAACAAATGCTAGCATACCATTCTGCATTAACCGTTCTTTGTCACTCAAGAGGAATAGTCGTAACATGGCCGGTTTTGGAGACAAATGTGGCCACCATTTTTTTTGCAACACTCCGTGAACGAACAATTTTGATGGCTTTAACTCATTTTCGAACACCCAAACTAGTGACTGGTTTTTTGTTTCGGGTTCGTACGCGTATATCCAGGATTCGTCACCTGATACAATGTTGTATACAGCATTTGAGGATCCTGCGTGGAATCTTTCGAGAGTTCTGACGCACCAAGTAACGCGAGCCGCTTTTTGCTCTTCACAAAGTGAATGCGGTATCCATCGGGAAAACAACTTTTTTAGTGCTTTTAGTGCGATACTTTTAGTGCAGCCTATTAAATGGGTGGACGAGCTCACAGCCCACCTAGTGTTAAGTGCTTACTAGAGCCTATAGACATCTACAACGTAAATGCGTCACCCACCTTGAGATATAAGTTCTAAGTTCTCAGTATAGTTACAACGGCTGCCCTACCCTTCAAACCGAAACGCATTACTGCTTCACGGCAGAAATAGGCAGGGCGGTGGTACCTACCCGCACGGATACACAAGAGGTCCTACCACCAGTTGATAAAGATAATTGATAATTGAAAAAAATATAGATTAAGATAATCATTTTGTGATTATGGAAAAAATACACGTTAGATTGTCACTGTCAGAGGATCCTACATGATAATGATGTAACTCAAAAGATTCTCAAAAGATAGTCTACTCCCACCACCTTCGACTATGTGACTTGAAATTACCACTTCATCTCTACCCGTGTCGTTGGACAGCCACTTTCTCTGAGTATTATACCAGCGTACTGCGATCGTCAACTGATAAGCACTGTTGTTGGAAGGGTGGTCCTTGGACTTAGGGATGCGCTTTTTTTTCAGCCCACGGATGTTTACTGCTGGACATACGCCTCCTCCTGGGTTTGCCGCAATATATATTTCTTCTACCTATACTGATAGCCTTGGGAGGCTATTTCAGCTTCTCCTTGACGAGTAGGTGAGCTCACGGGGCTCAAACCGGAGTGTTGTTAACACTGGGCCTAGTAAGAGAAGTGCTTCGCAGAATCTACCATCGAATCAGAAACGCGACTCACTGAGAAGATCCGCCGAGAAACTCAGTGGGCTGTCTATGGGTTAATTTACTTGTCGAGCCCTTAGTCACAAGCGACGGGTTCGGCGAGGACGGTGACCGGTGCTTGATGTCCCTAAAAGCACTTTTAATGGATCGGGAGGATCCGTAATGGCGTGCTTAGAGCGACGTCGACTGTTTACCATTCGGTCCGCAGGATCGGGTAGGGCCACAATAGCCGGTCCTGCACAATCTGCAGCCAGCGTGATCCCCCGACTTTCAGCAGGTCGTCGATCTACTTTGTGAAAGGACTACACACGCTACGCTTTCTGGCTTGCCGTCGCCATACAAGAACTTTTCGACGCTAGTCGCCGTCTATTCTACGAGTAATATACCTTGCCCAGTGACACTTGAAACCTGCAATCCTTCGGGCTATGCCAGTTAGCTTAGTTCTTCTGCGAATCTCATCATACTTTTTTTATAGTTTTTTTATTGCTTAGATGATTGGACGAGCTCACAGCCCACCTGGTGTTAAGTGGTTACTGGAGCCCATAGACATTTACATGCGCCACCCATCTTGAGATATAAGTTCTAAGGTCTCAACTATAAGTTACCATGGCTGCCCTACCCTTCGAGCCGAAAGGCATTACTGCTTCACGGCGAAAATAGGCGGGGTGGTGGTACCTACCCGTGCAGACTCACATGAGGTCCTACCACCAGTAATTACACAAATTATAATTTTGCGGGTTTGATTTTTATTACACGATGTTATTCCTTCACCGTGGAAGCCGATCGTGAACATTTGTTAAGTACATATTTCATTAGAAAAATTGGTACCCGCCTGCCGGATTCGAACACCGTTACATCGCTACATACGAATGCACCGGACTTCTTATCCTTTAGGCCACGACGACTTCAAACTTCGACTTGATTTGATTTCGCAGGGAAACTCCCAGTATAGCCCTCTCCATTACTCTTCGAGTGAGTTTGAGGCTTCTGTTAAGGCCCATTGTCAACGACCACGTCTTAGTGCCGTATATCATCACCGGCAACACACATTGGTCGTAGACTTTTATCTTGACACTTAACACTGCGGTATTTAGAATTATTTAGGATTCTATTAGGAGTATTTGGGAAAATATTTTCCACAGCCCATGAGGTCATTTGCCTATGTAAGCTATGTAGTTAAAATGAAACAACTCAATACTACTTTTATTTTTTTGTTCATGTTTTGCTATTATTAACCGGATGAAAGACTTTAGATCTACTAACGAAACATCCGCAGGTTCGTCCAATTAATTCTTCACTACTGCATAAACTTAGTATGTCTCTAAGAAAAGTACTACAAAAGTATAAAATACACGACAGAAAGGTAAATAAAATTATAGAGCTCATTCAAATTATCTTTATTCAATTTTGTTGTTTACATCTCAATGATATTATTCCTACAGAGCATTTACAGAAGGTTGTTGATGATGTAGATGATGAGGCGCTCAATAAAGGCGAGGATCTTGTTCTGTATAAAAAAAAATTAACATTAATAATCTGATGAGGCGATTTTTTTCTCCGTTTTTATCTCTATTAAAATTTTTGCGTTACGCAACAATATGACATTGACACTATCTTCTTCTTTTTCTCCACCTTATCCCACTAGGTGGGGTCGGCACAGTTAATTTTTCCCTTCCATTCTCTTCTATCAGCCGTCATCTTAACACTTAGTCCTCTCTCTCTCTCTCTCATATCGTTATACACACACTCCATTCATGTCTTCTTCGGTCGAACTCTTCCCCCTCTACCTTGCACTACTAATTTCCATTCATCTCCTAGTCACATGCATCTTCTCTCTACGCATGACATTGACACTATATAATCGGATATGATATAGTGGATAAAAAAATTAAATAAAGAACATATTTAAATTAAAAATACTCACATTGTAAATATCAAGAGCTTCAGGCAGCTTGTTGTTCAATAAATCATTGACTCTTTCGCTGACGTCTTCGCCGAAGAGAACGACGTTGAGGTTAGACTGGAAAAAAGCACGGCTTTAAAAAAAGGCTTTAAATAAAAGTACAAGCTTTAGAATATGAAACCTAACCTAAACCTAAATTTTGACCTGTTATTTCTAATTTGAAGGATATTGAACTTTGATTTTACGTAGCAGCGTATAAATAATGTTATTTACTAGTAAAACTTTTAAGTTGTCAGCAATCAGTTTCAATTAAGAACTTCGATTTACCTGGACGTCACCAACGGTAAGACGACCGGTTACTTCTTGAATGTTGATGCCAGGGAAGATGGATACTCTAAGGCGGACGAACAAATTGATGTTTTCAATGACAAGGCTGAGAAAAAAAAGAAAACGAATTATATTAGTGATTTAAGACGATGAATTGAAGTCGTCGTGGCCTAAAGGATAAGACGTCCGGTGCATTCGTGTTGAGCGATGCACCAGTGTTCGAATCTCAAACGGGTACCAATTTTTCGAATGAAATACGTACTCAACAAATGTTCACTATTGACTCCCACGGTGAAGGAATAACATCGTGTAGTAAAAATCAAACCCGCAAAATTATATTTTGCGTAATTACTGGTGGTTAGGACCTCTTGTGTGTCCGCACGGGTAGGTACCACCACCCTGCCTATTTCTGCCGTGAAGCAGTAATGCGTTTCGGTTTCAAGGGCGGGGAAGCCGTTGTAACTATACTGAGACCTTAGAACTTATATCTCAAGGTGGGTGCCGCATTTACGTTGTAGATGTCTATGGGCTCCAGTAACCACTTAACATCAGGTGGGCTGTGAGCTCGTCCACCCCTCTAAGCAATACATATATTAATTTGGGTTGATCGTGATGGTAGAGAAGTACTTGGTAGTATGTACCATGCGGTCCATGCCACCCATGATCGAACACAGTGGAGGAGCGTCACATGTGATCGCGATCCTCAACAGTGAGGAAACGATATAGAAGAGAAGATGATGGTAGAATACAAACCTTCCAGCGGCATTGACTTCGAGTTCCCTGCCGAGGACCGTGGCCTTGCCGACGGCGGATGCTATAAAGAGAAAAAATTATTGCTGGACGAGCTTACCTGGTCTTAAGTGATTAACGCAGTCCACAGAAATCAACAAAGTAAATATCGCGATCCACTAAGTCTACTATGATTCGGCTTTAGACTACAACGGCTGCCCCACCCTACAAACCGAAACGCCTAATGCTTCATAGTAGAAATAGGCAGAGTGGTGGTACCAACCCGTGCGCACTCCTAACACCGCTAAATTAGCGTTGATGAATTTTCAATAATTTTTATAATAACATAGCATTAAAATATAAGTTATCTATGGAGATATTCCTTGGTGCCTAAGAACCGTTATTAAAATTCTTAGATTTTGAACATTTGAAATTAATAATTCATTCAAAATCGTATAAATAACATGTAATCATATGCGAATGAGGATTGAAATTGTTGAGTGTATAGAAAATTTCAACGACTAGCCGTACTCGCCCGCTTCGCTGGGCATTTAAAATTTAATTGACAAAGTTATAAAGTTACAAAGTTATAATAAAGTTAATTGACAATAAATAATAATGTTAATCCTAATAATAATTAGGAAGTCCAAAACTCATATAAATATAAGCCTATCCATTAAGTACATGTATTTTCTACATGGATACCAAGTTTCAAGTCAATCGGATGTATGGTTCAGTAGTTATAACGGAACATCCGTAGAAACCACTGTAGATTTATATATTAGTATAGATGATTGATAAATAGATCGTGTTTTTATTTATACATACCAGCAGATCCACTCAGCTTGGGAAGAGTGAAGTCCAGGTTAATGTTACCGCCCAACAGATTGTAAGTATTTTCGTTAATAACTATGTTGCTGCTGCCTTCAAAAGCCAATTCCGATACGGAGCCAGTAGCAGAGAATACATTCCTAAAATTAAAAATAAATAATAGTTCAAAAAAACTTACAAAATAAACTTTTATAGAAAATCTAACTAAAAAATAGAAAATAAATTTGTATTAAAAATAGTGTAAGAAAAAACGATATTTTTTTTAAATAACTTTTTTTTTATATATTAAATTGTCATCGGTCCTTAATAAGTATACCAAATTTCGAGTTAATCTGACGTTTTGAAGGGGGTAAAAATCGTGTTCAAAGATTCGTTACATACTAACATGCATATATCTGAAGCTAATAAAAGCGTATTTAAAAAAGCAATTTCATATCTTTTGTAAAAGTTTTTAAAGATATACATAAATTTGAAAAATAATCACCAAGTTCCACGTTATTATAAGTACTAGAGGTCCCGCAGTAGTCGCAATTCGACTATAATTAATTGGAATTGTATAATAAGTTTATATACTATTATGATTGTATTTTATACTTCTATAATAACAAATTTCGCCAAGACTACACTATAAAAAAATATTAATATAGACAAACAATATCTAATCTATTTTCAATTTGACAACAGACGTCAAGAACAAAAGTTTTACAATAAATAGTATGCATGCGTGTGTGCGTCAAATACATGGTATGTAGTATGTGTAATGTTTTCTTTATTGATTTAATGTATTGTGCACTGTCTTCTCTATATTCTTTATAAGTGTGGAAAATTTCATACTCCTCCGTCCGCGCAATTTTCGTAAAAAGGGATACAAAGTTTTTGCTTCACGTATTGATATATAGATAAAATTAAATGCATATTTCAAATCAAATGTATAGTAAACCAATAATAGTTACGGGTGATTGAGTACTAATTTTGACTAATACCTACCTAGGCCATTTAAATTTCAACCAGTAAATTAGGTAAAATGAGTTCTGGCGTTGAGTATACCATAGATTTTTAACTTCGATTTTAGCAAATCTGTGTATTTCACTTACTCTAATCCGAAAAGGGTGTAGCTGCCTTCAGCGCTCTCGACATACAAGGGGTCCAATCCTCTAGCTTGGATTCCATTAATGACTAACTTCACGATGTTCTCAATGATTGTTTCTATCAAGTTTCTCTGATCTTTTGCGAAGCCTGCAGCTAAAGAAATATCAAAAGATACGGTGAGTTTACTGGTGGTAGGACCTCTTGTGAGTCCGCGCGGACCATTGCCCTGCCTAATTCTGCCGTGAAGCAGTAATGCGTTTCGGTTTGAAGGGCTGGGCAACCGTTGTAACTGTACTGAGATCTTAGAACTCATAACTCAAAGTTGGGTGGCGCATTTACGCTGTAGATCTCTATGGGCTCCGGTAACCGCTTAACACCAGGCGGACTGGGAAGCTCGTTCACCCATCTAAGCAATAGAAAAATAATATAAAAAGAGTTCCGAGGTCTCTTGACGTGAACATCACCTGTAGAAATTATCTTCGAACTCATGGACGTAACATTTCGAACTCATAATAGGTCATGAAGGCTGATGAATATAAATCACTCAAATGTCCGGTGACACACCGTGGCTTCTAATCAAACGTTTACAGCATAATTGAAAACCAGTGCTAATCTAGCTCAATTAGATTGGAATTGTCAACATATTCAGCTTATTACGGGCAGTAATAGTAATTTGCGGTCACATCTACATAATATCTCTAATTGCACACATTTTGCGTGGTTTATTTCATTTAACACTGCCGTTCCTTCATTGGGAAGAATTTCACGAACACACAAAACTTTTATTTATTTATTTTTTATTGCTTAGATGTGTGGACGAGCTCACAGCCCTCCTGGTGTTAAGTGGTTACTGGAGCCCATAGACATCTACAACGTAAATGCGCCACACACCTTGAGATATAGTTCTAAGGTCTCAGTATAGTCACAACGGCTGCCCCACCCTTCAAACCGAAACGCATTACTGCTTCACGGCAGAAATAGGGGGGCGGTGGTACATAGTGCGGACTCACAAGAGGTCCTACCACCAGAACAAGCGCGTCTTTTGAATCATATTCTAGCGAGCCGTTGCTACATAGTTTTTTCTGACTCATACACATTTTTTACAGTAATTAGAATATTAATGACAAAAGCACTCGAAGTAATTTAAGAAACGAGACTAGAAGAAAATACTTACCAAAGTTCCTTTGGGGCACAGCAGAGACGCCGGCAATGAGTGCAAGAGCGAGTACGATAGCCTTCATTGTTTGATATTAGTTCTCTGTTAAATAATATTTTACATGAGTCAAATATTCGATGAAACTACAAAAATACAATGTTTTATTTGAGGTGACCGAAAATTATAAAAAATAATAATATTGTAAACAACAAAGTTATTGGGATTAAAGAAAAATCTAAGTATTAATATGAAGAAAAAAATATAATACATATGCGGAAAGTAACAATAAAGAAAATAAGAAAATATCAGACATGTTCTTAAAACATTTGTTGTGGTAAACAATTTTGGAATTTGAACTTTGCTTTGAGGAACCAACGTATTGTGATCTTACCTCACCAAATGTGTACAGTGTGTTCACTAAAACGTTCCATTTATACTATTTATCTATTAACAGATAAAGGATCTAGGGGATATAATCTGATTAGTTAGCAATCACACGAGGAAAATAACATTAAATTCATATGAGAAATGCGTTCTATCATTGTGGCTATGAGGTAAGCAGAGTGTATCAAGAATTCAGTACGACAATTAGACACAAGCTTGCTCTTGATACCACATACATGGGAAGACATCGTGTTCTCGTCGCAAAAGTAGGATCCCACGTCATCAGGAATGCTATACTATGATAATCAATAAAAACGGGTCCTCGATCTAGAAGCGCAATTTCTACGAGACCACTTTGTCACAGAAGAAAACAGCAGATTGTGATGGAGAATTTTGTTCTGAACTGTCACCATCTTGGCAAGCATCAAATATTCCGTTGCCAATCATCGTGTATAATACAGAGACCATTGAGAAATCGTTGTAAATGTATCAAGAGTTTGTTGATAATAAATATTCTGTTCTATTCTACAATATCACTATCATGACTCTGGTATTGAGTTAGTACACCATATAATAATACCCTTTTTTTTTTTTTTTTTAACGCTGGGGAATCCATTTACGGATACCCGGTCCGGGGGGGTAACGAACCGGGTTATGTCGGACTCCGGCGCCTCCTGAGAGGAAGAGGGGGACGAGAAGGTCCTCCACCTCCCCGAATTCCTCGCAAGAGACTACGCCTTGAAAAAGGCGCGCGAAGCACTTGCCCCGCAGAACGACTACCGACTAAACCCCATCGAGCTCCACCACACCGGCTACACCAGACATACGGTACCGCAGTGCGCGCCGAAAGTCTGCCTTCGCCGGTACCCGTCCTGATGATAAGACGGGATTTCATCTCCGGGAAAATCCCGAAGGACGTCATTTCGGGAGATACACCGTGGGCGGCGCACAGGAGCCACCTTGCACCGCCCCACCACTGGACCGACAGTCGAGTACCGGGCGCCCCCGCACCCGCCACCTGATAGTTCCTACGGGGGCTGAGCGGGAGCTTCACGCCCGCGCCGGCCATCCCGCCTTCTGCGCTGAGGTGCTGAAGAGGGATCCCACTCCCTTTCACGCTCCTCAGCCTCACGGGACGCCATTACCAGGTCACAAAACCTGGCCATGGCCTCCCACGAGCCCTGATCCTCTAACATGCGGGCGACGACAGCCCGCAAGGAGAGGTTTCTCCCCAGCACCGCGACGAGATCTCGCCGCGAGTGCTCCCAACGCGGGCACGTTTCGAGCGCGTGCTGCGCGTCATCGTCCGGGTGCCCGCACTGGTGGCAGCCCGGGTGTGGCTCTCTCCTGCAGACCTTCCACAGGTACCTCCCGAAACAGCCATGTCCCGAGAGGACCTGCGCAAGGTGAAAGGAGAGTACGCCGTGACGCCGATCCGACCATGCCTCCAGCACGGGCACCAGGGCCCCGAGGGTGCGCCGGCGGGTGGCCGAAGTTTGGCCAAGTTCTTTCAGCAATCGTTCTCTCCACTTAGCGTATGCTACATGACGCGCAGCACGCTTCCACCGACCGACAGCCGACGGGCCGGGCGACCGCCCCCGACTCAAGGCCTGCGCCTTACGCCGATATACCGCAGCCAAGATTTCGGCCTACTATTATTGATCGAAGGTTTTTAATTTATTTTTTATGGGATCTTGTATAGCACACGTCCCACAAACCATAAAGAGTCCCCTAAATAGACACCGGCTCGTAATAGAAGCATAATAGTTTCGAATTCTGCATTCATACGCAATTAGACTTTCATATAAAAAAAGTGTGTGTGTCCGCTCCGACGCACGACTGGAGTTTACTGGATATAAAAAATTAAACGAAACAATACGAGAAATAGTTCTATATTACGACAACACGATACACAACAGATTATTAACAAATTAACGAGACACAAAACAAACGACTAACAAATATATGAAAATACAATAATGAGAGAAACGCGCGATCAGTACGAGGCTTTGTGGCGGACTGCCGGCGCAGCAGCCCGGCGTCACCTGCGATAACGCGGCCGCGCGTTGGCTCCTGATTGGCGCGCGCACGCATCACGCAATCAGGAGCCAATCAGGCGCATAACGCATTTCGTGTGACATGCTAGGCGCATAACGCATTTCGTGTGACATGCTAGTACGATTTTGGTCCCCATAATTTTCATACCCCGGGCCTATATATGTAAATCGATTCTAAAGGAGTAAACTCCAAAAATGTGACGCAATAATTTCCAATTGAATTATCTATGATCACGAGGAGATAAAGAAACGCACCATGTACCCTGATATACCGTGGAATATTTTGGAAACTAGATATTAACAAAAACATGTCTCGCAAATCGTCTAACAATCTAAATTTCCTTTATCAGCTACAGATTTTTGATGAACAATTTCGACATTTAATAGATAGTTGGTTTTTTTATGAAATACTATCTAATTCTTAAAAAATAATCAGACTTTACCCCCTTTATTGTTTATCTTCATTGGTGATTTAGTATAAAAAGTGAGTTTCAGTTAAGAAATCGTACTTATTTGTCGAGGTAAGATCATAAACAATACTAATTAAAGAATCCTCAATTTAGATCTATTTTCAAGAGAAAAAAAAATGTTTCGAGTTAATTGTTTGTGGATTCATTTACTTCATTATTGTAGGGTTGAGAATTGGTTGGCCAGGGTTGAGAATCGAATAACATCTATTTTTCATCCCCCCAAAATGTTAAGGGTGATCCACCCCTAAATTTATTTCTTTGTTTTTTAGACAATTTTTTTTGTTTTTATTTTTTATGATACAACATACAAAAATACATTCAACCCTAAATTTTCACCCTTCTACGATCAACCCTTATTTTTTATTTGCTAATTAAAAACTTAAATTTTTTTTTGCGAGAATTTTGTTTTTATTTTGTCATGACTTAGAATTAAAAAAATCATATTACTCTGAAATTTTCAGTCCTCTACGATCAACCCCTATTTTTATTTGTTAATTATAAACTTTAATATTTTTGGCAAGATTTTCATTTTTATTTTTATTTTGTCATGAATTAAAATAAAAAATCTGATGTTACTCTCAACTTTTCATCCCTCTATGATCAACCCCTATTTTGTATTTGTTAATTATAAACTAATTTTTTTGGCAAGATTTTTTTTTTATTTTGTCATGACAAAATAAAAAAAATCATATTACTCTAAATTTTCACTCTTATACGATCAACCCCTATTTTTCCATCCCGATTTTTATTTTTTTTATTCTATGCACAGATCCGCAATAAGGTTGCAAGATGGCAATCAAATATTATAATTGTAGTACGATAAATTCTTATTCAGAGTTTACAATTTCAGTAGGCAGCGGCTTGGCTCTGCTCCTGGCATTGCTGAAGTCCATGGGCGACGGTAACCACTTACCATCAGGTGGGCCGTACTCTCGTCTGCCTACAAAGGCAATAAAAAAAAAAGTTCCTTTAATTATGATTTTTTTTAAATTCAATTTGATCTCCCGCCCTCGCCGGTCGACTACTGATCAACTATCAATCGATCAGTTATCCCCGCCAGGTGTCACCACTCATCCAGCAAACATCACGTAGTAGGGATCAGGACGAAGCCGGTCTCCTGTCTTACTCACTCACTATACATCATAGATTATACACTTAATATATTTGAGAGCTATACAATACTATACATTTTTCAGCCATGTTTTTTTGGTTTTATTTGTGTATCAATATTACGTTCAGTAGGTCTGAGAATCGGCTACTATCTATTTTTCATACCCCTAAGTGATAAGGGTTGTCCACCCCAAACATTTATTTTTTATTTTTATTTTTTGGATAATTTTTTTTTTGGTTATAATGTGGTAAAAAAAACCTCGTTTAACCACTAAATGAGGTTTTTTTCTATACTAGGATTTCCCTAGAAATCTTGTTTAAGGCAATACAACGTTTATTGGGTCAGCTAGTTTTATTGTATAATTATGTAATATATGTGATTTTTTTTTGCGGAGTATTTATCAAACCATGAAGGCTTATCTTTCTTGTTCTTGCGCTCATTGCCGGCGTCTCTGCTGTGCCGCAAAGGAATGCTGGTAAGCCTTTTCTTTCTCATAATAATTCCGCGTAATTCCTTTATCACTCTCGTCATTCCTTCATTCATCGTCTCATTCATTTGTTCATTCATTATGAGCTATTAGAAGCAAATTACCCGTGATGTCATAGTAGGTTGTGCTTAAAGAAATTACCAATTTTGTGTTTGCTTACAACAGTCTTTCCGATGAAAGAAAAAACATTAGCGAAATCGGAATCTAAATGAAATTTCGGTATTTCCTTTTCTTACCTATTCGCGGGTGGCCCATTAAACTATTTCAGATACGCGTGGACGGTGAAAATTTTTAACTTATTTTCAAATGCTCTACAAACTTTGAATAGATTAAAAAACTACTATGTCATTAGATATTTAAAAGTTTTGCATTTAAATTCCTCAACATGGGACTCCTTTCAATGGTGCCGAAAACTGAAATACACAACGAGATATATAATAAATGCTCTATAGGTATAATCACAAGTCATTTAAGCTACGACCATAAAAGACATGTTCTAACAGCAATTTTTTTAACAGCAGACATTGCAAGAGATCAAAGGAATTTGATTGAATCCGATTGAATTGTGAACGTTATTAAGCTGATCAGCACTGAAATCCAGAACAGAGGACTGGACCCGTTATATGTCGAGAGCGCTAAACGCAGCCACACTCTTTTGGGATTAGAGTAAGTGGTCCATAATATAATTTAAAAGTTAGTTAGTTGACATCACAGGAGACCGGAGAGCTGGCAGCTACCTCGGACAAAGAATTAGTCTAGCTATTCAAAGAGGAAACGCTGCCAGTATCTTCGGAACCTTGCCTAAAGGGACTCCTTTTGATAATATATTTTAATTTTTATATTGTATTTTTTATTTGTTAACAAAACGTTATATGTATATTGAAAAATCGACCCCGTATCGCAAGTCATGATATCTGTGGACTCTAGTAATTACTGAGAATGTGGGCCGTGAGACGATTTACCAATTATGAATTTTTCTGGTACTTAATGTACAAAGGCATACAAGCAATATTTTTTCATGATTTACTGAAGAACTGTCACGCACCATCGTTTGACTCGTTGACAGGCCCAGCTTCGTCCCTGGCATTGCTGACGCCCATAACCGACGCTAACCGCTCACCATAAAATGGGCCGTACGCTCATCTGCCTACAGAGGCATATAAACAAGCTACCGATAGTAATGTTTATGATAAAAATACAATGATATTAAATTTCAGGGAAATATTTTCTGCCACCGGCTGTATCTGAATTAGCCACGACAACTGCGACGAATGTTTTAGCATTAAGTCTTACGATTTCAACACTCTGCCATTGTGCAATTCCATTGTGGAGTGGTATTCCGGCGAACCTCTTAACAAATAGCAGAGACAGTAATGCGGGATTAAAGAATCGAATTAATAGTTCGATTTATGTTTCAAGATGAGTAGCCGCATTCACGTTGTAATTCCAATGAGCTCCAATAACAAGCTAACAGTACATAAAAAACAAGATTGTCCTTTCTCCATAGAAAAAATGTCTCTCCAATTTTTGCTCAATAAAGTACAAAAGGCGTTCGGTTTGATGACAAATTTGTTATTTACGATAATTTCAGGGTGATGAAAATTCTAATACATGCCACAGACATTATTTAAGAGAAAGATTTTTTTTTATAATAGAGACGATAGTATTTTTTTTTTTTTCCTGCCTAGACTGATAGCCTTGAGAGGCTATTTCAGCGTAACCGTGGCTAGTAGGTGAGCTCACGGGGCTCAAACCTGACGACGATGCTAACACGAACCCTAGCAAGAGCCGTGCTTCGCAGAATCTACCACCGGATCGGAAACGCGAGCCACTGAGAAGATCCGGCGAGAAACTCAGTGGGCTGTGTCTGAGAGGTATTATTTATTATGAAGTCTTTGTTCAAGCGTTTTGCTGTGAAAGTTTTTTTAAAATACTGATTCCAAAAAACTATCTGTTGAAACTAAAGTCACGCGCCTGAGAAGAACACCAAAACTCGAATTAATAAGAATTTAAAGAAAAACAATATCATACAGATAGATGTGATGGAGTTAAATGAGCTAAAAGACTGTATGCCTCATCCAACGTTGTACCATGTTATATAAACAATTTTCTAAAGAAGCAATTTTGATTTTGCGCTGTTGCACGAACTTTTCATTGTGGATCAAAGAAGGTAATATTTACGAAGCTATGCATATAATAAAAGCCTTAGTTTTCTTAAGTAAATCGTTTGAATTTCATAATTATCTGTATTCCAGCATTGGACAGCGTCAGAGCTATTTCCCTGATGCTAATAGTTGGAATGAGTCTGAATTTATCATCAACTAGCGACCCGCCCTCGCTTCGCTTCGGAAACATTAAAACACACATGAAACCAAAAATATAAAAAAAAAAAAATTAAAAAAAGTAGCCTATGTTCATCAGGGACAATGTCGGCTTCTAATGGGAAAAGAATTTTTCAAATCGGTCCAGTAGTTTCGGAGCCTATTCGAAACAAACAAACAAACAAATCTTTCCTCTTTATAATATTAGTATAGATACTCAAACGGACTTAAGCAGAACGAGCGAAATGAACAGAAAAACATTCGCTAATACTATCTTCATCCAAAGGTATTAATTAATTTTGGCAAGTACTATTCCACTTATCCCTGTCTCGTAATGTACTTCATTCGGTGACTGCATTTCTTTTACGATATTAACTAATTTTAACTCGCTTTGAAGGACCAGAAATACCGTCACGTGCAATGCATTAAGTTTAATGGATTAAAAGGGATTAAAATTGTCCTTTCCTATTATTCCGCCCAACGGCCCACCTGGTGTAGAGTGGTTATCGGAGCCCATACATATATTCAACATGAATACTTTTTTTCCTACCTATTCTAGTAGCCTCGTGGGGTTATTCTAGATTCGCCGAATTAGTAGGTGAGCTCACGAGGCTCAAACCTGACCATGTTGCTAACACGAACCCTAGCATGAACCGTTCTACCCAGGATCAGAAACGCGACCCACTGAGAATGTCCGGCGAGAAACTCATTGGGTTGTGTCTGAGGGTTAATTTACTCGCCGACCCTTCGTCGCAAGCAATGGGCTCGATGAGAACGATGACCGGTGCTTGGGGCACCTAAAAGCACCAACATGAATACCTCCATTCCTCCTGAGGCATGAATTCTAAATCACATTTTTATAGTACAACGGCTGTCCCAATCTTCAAACCGAAACGCATTACTACTTCACGGCAGAAATAGTGTGAAATAGTGGGGTGGTGGTACATAAAATTGAAATTATTTATTGCATTGAAAGATTAGCTCATAGAACGAACCAGGCGTTTCAACATGTGGGACCATCAACCACCCAATGAGCCCTCGGGTATAATGGACATTGATAAAAAAAATGTGATTTTAATAAAAAAATTTAAATATAGCCAATTTAAGAAACTACACTCCCGGACACATCTATCGGGCCTTAATTTAACTTAATTGAACTTCAATTAAGTTAACTTCATTCAAATAGCTGAAAATGTTTTGTTATGACATTTTTTTCAAATTTTAAACTTTAAATGGCTCTGCCGTAAAGTTGGAAAAAGCTGTGCTACTAACTATTCATATATGCGTTATCCAAATATGAATGTAATACAGTGGTCTTTAAGTCACTCAAGTTTACGTTACTGCATCTCCGTAAGTTCAAGAAGATAGCATGCTTCAATATAATCATAATAAAATGGGGTTACATTAAGACAGCGTTAGGTTAATAAGAGAACATTTTATTGTCGAATTGTAAGCTATGTTTATAAATAAAACAGGTATTATTGCTCATCCGAAGGTCTGGACAGAAGTCTGTTGATGATGTATTCGGAGAGGTACTCCAAAACCCGGCTGACCTGGGACTAAACAAAACAAAATGTTAATCAACAACCAAAGCATACAAATCCAAATCAGGTTCTTTGTGATATTTAAAATTTAATACTTTGATTGCGATACAAACAAAAAAAAGCTAAAACGGAAAATGCTTACTTGGTATTTTTCTAAGTTGTAGGGGAGTTTGTTCAAGAAGTCGCTGATGCGTTCTCCGACCTCACGCCCGAACAGGTTCAATTGGAGTTCAGACTAGAAATAAATATAGCAGTTGTATCAGGAAAACAATTTTAGGCGAACCGGATTCTTTATTATGTTGGTCCTATTAATTTTATTTTTATTTTTTATTGCTTAGATGGGTGAACGAGCTCACAGCCCACCTGGTGTTAAGTGGTTACTGGAGCCCATAGACATCTACAACGTAAATTCGCCACCCACCTTGAGATACAAGTTCTAAAGTCTCAGTATAGTTACAACGGCTGTCCCATCCTTCAAACCGAAACGCATTACCGCTTCACGGCAGAAATAGACAGGGCGGTGTTACCTATCTGCGCGGACTCACAAGTGGTCTTACCACCAGTAATTACGCAAATTATAATTTTGCGAGTTTGATTTTTATTACACAATGTTATTCCTTCACCGTGGAAGTCAATCGTGAAAATTTGTTGAGTACGTATTTCATTAGAAAAATTGGTACCCGCCTGCGGGATTTGAACACCGTTGCATCGCTCCAACACGAATGCACCGGACGTCTTATCCTTTAGGCCACGGCGACTTCAATTATTAAAAGTAAAGAGCCCGTACGTTGATTTCTCCAATAGACAGCTCAAGTTCGACGTTCCTGACGGTATATCCGTCAACACCGACAGCGACAATAGCACCACCGCGAACTCGCACGTTGGACACGGCGATTCTGAAACAGAGAAAAAATTAAATTAATCAAAAGCTATATCGGCATCAGCACTAAAAGACGCCATTTTGAAAACGAAAATAAACTCGATTTTTTTTGAAGTGAAAACTTCTTTAGAATCGGATGCAACCGAAAAAACGACAGGTAAGAGACACAAATACAAAAATGTGTAGGATGAAGCCAGCAAAGAATGAGACAGAAATATACATACTATTTAATACAGCGCCATCTGTGAGATTTTTAATACTAACGTGTGTATGAAAGCTCTTGTAGTGAATTTTAATTTAGGATTATACGTGAAATTAAAATATCAATTCACAGAGGGCGCTACCTTACAATTATTTACTAATGACAAAATTTTACATATACTTAAGACGTTTAGGATAATTGTATTTTAATTTTGGAAGGTTTCACTTCTACCACGTGTTAATTGCACACATTTTGTATTTTTTTTTCTTAGATGGGTGGACGAACTCACAGCCTACCTGGTGTTAAGTGGTTACTGGAACTTATAGACATCTACAACGTAAATGCGCCACCCACCTTGAGATATAAGTTCTAAGGACTCAGTATAGTTACAACGGCTGCCCCACCCTCCAAACCGAAACGCAATATTGCTTCACGGCAGAAATAGTTGGAGAGGTGGTACCTACCCGAGCGGACTCACAAGATGTCCTACCACCAGTAAAATTCAGCATTTCACCAGCATTTCAGATGTGATTAAGGTTTTAAGAAAGTATAGATTACCCTCCAGAAGCGTCTGCGGTCAGTTTACGGTCGAAAATTTGGACTTCTCCTTCAGCAGCGTCTGAAATTGCAAGTTAATTCAATGAATCGATATAGTAAAAATAAATAATAGTTTAAAAAAACTAACAAGATACGCTTTTATAGAAAATCCAACTAAAAAATAGAAAATAATTTTTAACAAATTTTTAATTAAAAATAGTGTAAGAAAAAATTATTTTATTGTAAAAAACGCGTGGTGTGCATCGTATCAGGAGTTATAAATATTTTATGAACAGATATGAGTAGAAAGGTTATTTTGTATCCTGAAAAGCACCCCACGCTTATTATGTTAGTTTTTTTAAACTATTATTTATTTTTCATTTTTTAGTTGAATTCAAATTTTTGCGAGTTAATCCGACGTTTTGAAGGGGGTCAAAATCATGTTCAAAGATTCCGTTACAAACATACATACGTCTGAAGCTAATAAAAGCGTATTAAAAATGTAAGTATTATGCCAACAATTTATGCAATAATTTATGCAGCTAACCTATTGAGGCCGAAACAGAATTCAAGCTCAAGGACAAGTGAAGTTGACCAGTGAATAAGTTGTAGGAGATGCTATCCAATTCGAAAGTGCTGAAGCCGGCGGCGTTGACACCTTCTACGGAGCCACGAACTTTCAGGATGCTGGAGAAACAAAACCAATTTAGCATTAGTTCAAGTTTCTATTGTTGGTTACATTTGTACAGACTCCGTCCGCGCAATTTTCGTAAAAAGGGATACAAAGTTTTTGCTTCACGTATTAATATATAGATGTGCATTTAAAATAACAAGGAAATAAAATGTATTTAATAGTTACTCTTCTCCTCCCGGAAGATGCCAGCCGCCCGCGTACTCATTGTTCACGATAGGATCAAACGGAGACAAACGTAACTTGGCTCTTGAGATCCAGTTTTCGATTATGCTATCAACAATGCGCTGGGATTCGGCCAGATCTAAAAAAAACGTTTCTGTTAATGTCCACAATCTGAACACTATCATCATTTAGTTTTTTTAGAAGCATTGAAGCACAGTCCTCGTTATAGTGGCTATGCCAATTTAGGTATTTATGTTTCTAAATATGCTTTTAGAGAATTCGGGGCTAGCAATTCCTTCGTTAGAAAAATTTAACATATTTTTTTTCGAAAATAATTTGGCTCCAACTGCTTAGGCATTGATTTTGCCAATGTTACAGTATACACAAAAATGACAGTTGTTTAGAGAAAAAAAATCTCTAAATACAAATAAATTTTATCAATGTTCCCATACACGAATCAGTGATTTTAAGAACAGCACAAACCAATATATGATAGACTAACTACTTTAAAGATAAATCGTCTTTTCGCATTAAAAGTGTACAATTTTCAAAAATATTCGAAATTGGGTTAATATGCGGAATCATTTGGTATCACCGGTATTTTTCTCATAAATACTGTCAAAAGAGCGTAGCTTAGTTTTAGTTTTTTTTTTTAGTTTACCTATTTTTTGACTACTATTAAGAAAATAAATACATCTTTATCTTATCAATTATCTTACTTAAAAAGACAGATAATGTAACTGGTAAAAACTAAAAAATAAATGTTGCAAAGATGATTAATATTAAAAATATCATATGTTAAACCTTTAAAACACTCTCCTGTAAAATTTAGTAAGTTTTCAGATTATACAGTTTTAATGTGAGAAGACGAAATATTATTAGTAGATAAAATCAAACATTTAGGTGGTTTATTCAATAATGAACCTGTCACTTTCTGCACAAAATTGTACCTATAGACCACCCAGGTACGTTTACTGATCGAAATCAATTGCTTGGCTTTTTTTTATTGCTTAGATGGGTGGACGAGCTCATAGCCCACCTGGTGTTAAGTGGTTACTGGAGCCCATAGACATCTACAACGTAAATGCGCCACCCACCTTGAGATATAAGTTCTAAGATCTCAGTATAGTTACAACGGCTGCCCCACCCTTCAGACCGAGACACATTACTGCTTCACGGCAGAAATAGGTAAGGCGGTGATACCTACCCGCGCAGACTCACAAGAGGTCCTACCACCAGTAAGTTGGCTCACTTACCGACATCGCCGTATGGTACAGCCGCAACGCAGGCAACAGCAAGTGCAAAGATGAAAGCCTTCATTGTTATCTCGGTTTAGCTAAAACAGAAATTATTTAATATCCTATTTGTTTTAATAAATTCCAATAATTGATTTTATGTTAAAAGAAAAATATTATTATTTACTTCATATCGTCTTTTCGCATTAAAAGTGTACAATTTCCAAAAATATTCGAAATTGAGTTAATATGCGGAATCATTTGGTATCACCAGTATTTTTGTCATAAATACTGTTAATTTTTTTTTCTTGGTGTTCCTGTATTTTAACTACTATTAACAAAATTAATATATAATTTTATCCTACTTTAAAATACAGATAATGCATCTGGTAAAAAATAAAAAATAAATTTGGCAAAGATGATTAATATTAAAAATACTACATGGTAAACTTTTAAAACACTCTCTTGTAAAATTAGTAAATTTTGAGGTTATACAGTTTTAATGCGAGAAGACGATATGTGAACAAATAAGAGAAATACACTTAAGGTATTCCAAAAGTATTTATATAAGTTGAGAACTGACATAGCAGTCGTAATATATAATTATTTGACATTTATCCTCAAATAAAAGGTCCAAGACCCTATATTTTACATCAACATCCCAACCACATTTACAAATGTAAAATCTCCCATTCCCAAGATTGACTGGGATCTTGACCGATCGTAAACTGTTAGTCAAATCAAACTTCAACATAGATCAAGTTTTTGCTCACACCAATTCGTGGGCAAATGGCAAAAAGAAAATTCTTAGAAGTGTATTAATTCAAAAAGTGAATACAATGATCCCGAAAAGAAAACTTATATTGAAAACATTATCTTACCTCTCTTAATGAATTCAACCTGTTTTTAAAATTACCTCTTCGTGGTTTATATACCCTTAATTTATCCATTATCTAATCCAATTAATTATTGACATGATAATGGAAGATTATTTTTAAATTATACAAATTATTTTGAAACGTCCATTGCCTGAAAGATTTGACGCTAGGTCTGATCGTGTCTTTTTTATTTTTATTGCTTAGATGTGTGGACGAGCTCACAGCCCACCTGGTGTTAAGTGGTTACTGGAGCCCATAGATATCTACAACGTAAATGCGCCACCTACCTTGAGATATAAGTTCTAAGGTCTCGGTATAGTTAAGTTACAACGGCTGCCGCACCCTTCAAACCGAAACGCATTACAGCTTCACGGCAGAAATAGGCAGGGTGGTGGTACCTACCCGCGCGAACTCAAGAGCTCCTACCACCAGTAATTATGCAAATTCTAATTTTACGGGTTTGATTTTTATTACACGATGTTATTCCTTCACCGTGGAAATCAATCGTGAACATTTGTCGAGTACGTATTTCATTAGAAAATTTGGTACCCGCCTGCGGGATTTAAATACTGGTGCATCGCTCAACACGAATGCACCGGACGTCTTATCCTTTAGGCCACGACGACTTCATGTCTAATGAAGAGACGTGATTGAATCAATCACATATTTGATTGTCATCTGCCGACCTTCGCTACTGGAATGGAATAGACGCCTACTAGGCCTTCCCGCAATTCGGTACACGTTAACCACTTAAGAAGTTCTTTAGCCCCATTGACAAAAAATCTTACAAAAAATATGCTCTGCTTAGTACCATTTTTGACTAGCAATTTTTGATATGAAAACAAATATGTAATTACATAACTAAAATTTATAAGCTACTAACTATATAATAACAACATAATAATAAAACAAGATATTATCGCAATAATTAATCAAAATTTTATGGTGAATGAATTTAGCGTTAATTATCATATCAATTGATTGCATGTTTTTTTTTTTACATACGTCATTACTTAATACCTTGTTACCTAATTATTTATAAAGACACAAATACCTTTTTCGTACGGACCTTCAGCCTTAAAAAAAAAAAAGAAAATATAATTGAATTTTTGTTTTACGCAAAACTATTTTCGTCATAAATCTCCCGTGCATGAACTATTTTTTGTAATAACATTTTTAAAGTAATCATTATATTTTTGGCTTATATTATGCAGATCGAATTGAAGGATACTGGTGGTTGGACCTCTTGTTACCGGCGGTAGGACCTCTTGTTACTGGCGGTAGGACCTCTTGTTACTGGTGGTAGGACTTTTTGTGAGTCCGCACGGGTAAGTACCACCATCACCACCACCACCCTGCCTATATCTGCCGTGAAGCAGTAATGCGTTTCGGTTTGAAGGGTGTGGCAGCCGTTGTAACTATACTTGAGACCTTAGAACTTATATCTCAAGGTGGGTGGCGCATTTAAGTTATAGATGTCTATGGGCTCCAATAACCACTTAAAACCAGGAGGGCTGTAAGCCCGTCCACCTATCTAAGCAATAAAAAAAATAAAAAAAGGATAGAGCGGTTGTTATTATCTTTTTTCATAGGCAGCGATTTTGATTTGATTTGCAGCGTCGCTCTTCAGCAATTCTGAGAGCTCAAACATGCATCGCCTTACACCCAGTCTGTCTCGCTTGAGTTCTGATTCATCCGATGCTCACAGATTTGTTATAAACCAAAGTTGACACGACCAAAACCCCCCGCAAAACTAACCTCAAAGTGTAAGCGGAAGGCCGGCCTAATGAATTTTTCAAATAAATTTCCTCTGTATGAAATAAAGGTATCAATTTTTGTAAATTAATTACTTACAGCAATCTTACAATCGCCCCCAGCAAGTAAGCGATAACCCGGCGATTAAGAATTTAAGATATAATTGTAGCTTCCTACAAAATTATCTATACGTACATCAAATATTGATGATTTTCGCATGATGTAAGTTTATTGTAAATAAGACGCCCGGTGTACGTGAATAGATGGGATAGAAAAGTACGCAATTCCAAGGAGTATCCCTGCAACCTTCCGATAGTATCGTTATGCTTGGGGTCGACATTTCGAGCGATGTCATTTGGAGTCATTTGTAAGGCAAAGCCAAGTTGACGTCCAAAATGTTGAAAATCCTCAACAGAGCGAAGCGGTACTGCAAGCCTGGACAAAGCTTTTGCTTTACAAAGTATAAGTCCGGCCTCGCGTGGAGTACTGCTCCCATCTCTGGGCCGGTGCTCCCAAATATTAGCTTCTTCTATTGTACTCCATAATGCGTTTCGGTTTGAAGGGTGGGGCAGCCGTTGTGACTATACTGAGACCTTAGAACTATATCTCAAGGTGTGTGGCGCATTTACGTTGTAGATGTCTATGGGCTCCAGTAACCACTTAACATCAAGTGGGCTGTCAGCTCGTCCACACAGCTTCTTCTTCTTCTTCTTCTTCTCTGTCGTTTCCTCATTACTGAGGGTCGTGACCACCTTGGTCCAGTTTTTGCACCAGCTTCCTCCAATGCTGCCTGCATTCGGCCTGCTTAATGGCGCCCGGGACGCTGGTGTTTGTGGCCTCCCTGATAATGTCCGTCCACCTGGTTGGCAATCTTCCTCGACTTCTCTTTCCTTCCACGTGACCTACAACTATTAATTTTTCCAAGTTCTCAGGATTTTGTCGGGCCACGTGTCCGAAGTACTTGAGGAGACGCTGCATACAAATTGCAGATAGACGGGTCTTGACGTTTAGCTCCTCGAGAATTGACACATTTGTTCGGCGCTCCGTCCATGATACGCCCAACATTTTGCGCCAACACCACATTTCAAATGCGTCAATTCTCGATCGGGTACGGCCCTTGAGGGTCCACGTCTCAGAAGCGTACAAGAATATGGAGAAGATAAGGGTTCTCATGAGCTTTATCTTAGTTTTTTTGCTTATGCTGCGATTTCTCCAAATCTTCTCCAATCGCTTCACGGCTGATTTTGACATCTGGGCCCTCCTGACCACCTCCCTGTCACAATCACCGTCACTGGATATTAATGACCCCAAGTACACAAATTCACCACAAGTGCACCACGTCCAGGTGTCCACACACAGCTAGGCAATAAAAAAAAAATAAAAAAAAAACATATGGTTGTTTCAGTAATGACAACTATTGAGGCCTATATCGAGCCGTTACCGTCCGTGGGTTAATAAAAAAATCGACCTTACATCTCAGTGTGGGTAGCGGTATTCATGTAGTTAGCCTATATGGTGCCAGAGCCCACCAGCCAAACATAACAATTATGATTAACTATAACGATTAACTATGATTATATTAAATATCATAGGCTTTTGAATTCTCTATTTAGTGCAGTTAGGTCAATAGGTCTGGTAATCGTGTTAAATTGTAAAATATTTCAACTGCAAGCAGTAGTTTAAAGTAATAAAACAATCCTCGAATCATTTTTTTTTTTTTGATAAACCTAGTTTGTTATATATAGAATATATAGAACATAATTTATCTTATTGTTATATATAGAAGGATAATAAAACAGGTGTTGATAAATCTAATCTAAATAAAAGATTAATAACTGATTTAATGTTTCCTAACCAAATAATCTAGAAAGCACTATATAGTAAGTACCATTTCAATAAAATATTTATTAAGTGATAACTTTAATAAGCGATAAGTTTTAATATGTGGATTAAATATTGTGATATATACCTAGTCAGGTCATAAATTCTGTCACATGTTTAATGTTAAATAATTGAAACAAGTTTATTCATTATGTAACTATTCATTCATACCAAAATGAACTTAACAAACATAGATTCTTATGACACTAAAGTTTATTCAAAATGACCTCCGTGATTTTGAATACAGGCCTTCAATCTGCGCGGCCAGCCGTCTATCGCAGCACGAACGAGGTCCATGTCAATATCGGCGGCTGCCTTAATCAAGAATGTCTTGAGTGACTCCAAATTGGGATGAGGCTTTGAGCACGCCTTTTCCTCCAAGTGTTGCCATATCTTTTAATCTAACGGATTCAAATCTGGACTGGAGGAGGGCCAGTCTTCATGCCGGATGAAGTCGATTTCACGCGCCGCCAGCCAGTCTTGTATGCTCTTCGCTCTATGAGCTGGCGCCGAATCTTGTTGGAATACCCAGTGCCTGTTATTGAACATGGTATGAGAAACAGGTTCCACAAGGTTCGTCAGGACTGTATTTTGATACACAACTGCATTCGTTTTTACACCTTTCTCACAAAAATGTACCTCTGTTAAGCCCCAATAAGAAACTCCCAACCATACCATGAGCGAGGATGGAAAATGACCTCGTTGGACACGCGGAATACGGTTGCTCGCTTCTTCACTACTGTGTGCGTACACCTTATCATTTTGTTTGTTGTAGCTCTCTTCTAAGGTAAAAATTTTTTCATCCGAAAAAAGAATTTCCCGATATTTTTTTCCCGCGTACCGCTTCAACAAAGCGCGGCATCTCTTCAGTCTCAGGTCCATTAGATGAGCATTCAAACGATGTCCTGTTTTTCTTCGATATGCCCGAAGCCCTAAGTCTTCATTTAACACCCTTTTCACCGTGGCACGATCAACCCCTATTTTTTATTTGTTAATTATAAACTTCAATTTTTTTGGCAAGATTTTCATTTTTATTTTTATTTAGTCATGAATTAAAATAAAAAATCTGATGTCACTCTCAATTTTTCATCCCTCTATGATCAACCCCTATTTTTTGTTAATTATAAACTTTAATTTTTTTGGCAAGTTTTTTATTTAGTTTTATCATGACTTAAAATTAAAAAATCATATTACTCTCAATTTTCACTCTTATGCGATCAACCCCTATTTTTCCATCCGCAATAAGGTTGCAAGATGGCAATCAAATATTATAATTGTAGTACGATAAATTCTTATTCAGAGTTTATAATTTCAAGTTCCTTTAATTATGATTTTTTTTAAATTGAATTTGATCTCCCGCGCTCGCCGGTCGACTACTGATCAACTATCAATCGATCAGCTATCCCCACCAGGTGTCACCACTGATCCAGCAAACATCACGTAGGGGGACGAAGCCGGTCTCCTGTCTTACTTACTCACTATACATCATAGATTATACACTTAATATATTTGAGAGCTATACAATACTATCCATTTTTCAGCCATGTTTTGTTGGTTTTATTTGTGTATCAATAGTATGTTCAGTAGGTCTGAGAATCGGCTACTATCTATTTTTCATACCCCTAAGTGAAAAGGGTTGTCCACCCCAAACATTTATTTTTTATTTTTATTTTTTGGATATATTTTTTTGTTTATAATGAGGTATTATGTGGTTAAATGAGGTTTTTTTTTCTACAGTAGAATTTCCCTAGAAATCTTATTTAAGGCAACACAACGTTTGCCGGGTCAGCTATTAGAAGTATAAAATACAATCATAATAGTGTACAAACTTACAATTCCAATTAATTATAGTCGAATTTCGACTACTGCGGGACCTCTAGTATTATATTAAAGTGCGATTATGGAATTCTCTCCCTCAACCTATTCGTGCTAGTTCCTCTCTAGAAGTTTTTAAGAGTCAAATTAAGAAACATTTCCTGTCACTTTAATTGTATTTAAGTTATTGTTTTATGTATGTTTATTTATGTGTATTTTTCATTTTATATTAGATATAATTTTTTTTCAAAGCTTAATTTCATTGTCATGCTTTAATACCTTTTATATTGTACACTTTTCCTCTCTTATACATCGTATTTCTCTCTGCTAATGGTTTGCGGGAAGAAACCTCATGAATGAGTTAAGCTCGCCTTTGTACATAGTATTTAGACATTCTTCAAATCTGTTTTTATTGTATTTTCTTTTAGTGTACAATAAGTATAAAATTAAACCGAGTTGAAACACGTCACACTACTGTCATAGACACTGCTTTCCAGAGATTTTTTTAGTTTTTTTATTGCTTAGATGGGTGGACGACCTCATAGCCCACCTGGTGTTAAGTGGTTACTGGAGCCCATAGACATCCACAACGTAAATGCGCCACCCACCTTGAGATATAAGTCCTAAGGTCTCAAGTATAGTTACAACGGCTGCCCCACCCTTCAAACCGAAACGCATTACTGCTTCACGGCAGAAATAGGCAGGATGGTGGTACCCACCCGCCCGGACTCACAAGAGGTCCTACCACCAGTAATTATGCAAAGTATAATTTTGCGGGTTTCATTTTTATTACACAATGTTATTCCTACACCGTGAAAGTCAATCGTGAACATTTGTTGAGTACGTATTTCATTAGAAAATTTGGTACCCGCCTGAGATTCGAACACCGTTGCATCGCTCAACACGAATGCACCGGACGTCTTATCCTTTAGGCCACGACGACTTTAAAAAAGATCCTGTTGACGACTTATTTTGAAGTTGTCGTAACCCAAAGGATTGGACGCCCGAATTCTGCAATTTTTCTAATGAAATACGTACTTTCAAAATATTCAAAAGTGACTTCCACGGTGAAGGAATAACATCGTGTAATAAAAATGAAACCCGCAAAATTATAGTTTGCGTAATTACTGGTGGTAGGACGTCTTGTGAGTCCGCACGGGTAGATACAGGGTGGCCCATAAGTCCTTTGATATGAAAAAAAATTATTAAAATAAAACTAATTACATTATGAATTAAATTTTTATTTACATAAAAAGCTTAAAAAACGGGAATTATTTTTTGAAAATAACATCTCCTAAATGTAATCCGTTGCGATCACGGCACTCTTGCAAACGACGTCTAAAATTGTCGATGACTGCGCGGCACGTCACTGCTGAAATGCTTGTCATTTCTCTGCGGATGTTTTCTTTTAGGGCCTCAATTGACCGCGGGTTTGTGTCGTATACTTTAGCCTTAAGGTAGCCCCACAAAAAAAAATCCATCGGGGTCAGATCTGGACTACGTGGAGGCCAGGAAATGTCTCCTCTCTTAGAGATAACTTTGCCAGGAAAAAGTTGACGGATAACGGGCATAGCAGTGTTAGAGGTGTGAGAAGTGGCCCCATCCTGTTGAAACCACGTCCTGGCATTAAAGCCTGAAAAGTTTTGCAATTCTGGTATGAAAAACTCTTCGATCATAGCCACATATCGCTTACGAGTTGACTGTGTCGGATTTTCGCGAATAGACTGTGTCACTGTGTCTATGTTTTGTTCCGTACGTGACGTCCTTGGGCGACCCAACCGCGGTTTATCTAACGTCGAACCGGTCTCCTCGAACTTAGCAACCCAGTTCTTAATCGTTTGAAGAGTTGGAGTGTCGTCAAAGTTGTGTAAACCTTTGTGTTCTCGAAATTTACGCCGCGCAACGGTTGCCGAATTGTCGTTTTTATAAAACTCGCGCACACAAAACGCACGGTCCGCTCCGGTAAAACGCTCCATCGCGACTAAATTCCCAGAAACCGAAGTTACTCCCCACGCTTCCCCTGCACCGCTCACGCGCCCCCTGTTCGTTTTATTCAAATTTTACTTTTCAAAGGACTTATGGGCCACCCTGTACCACCACCTTGCCTAGTTGAATGGTAGGGCAAGCGTTGTATTGTAAAAACTGAGACCTTAGAGCTCATGTCTCGAAATGGGTGGGGTGGGTATTTATGTTCTAGTTGTCTATGGGCTCCAGTAGCCACTTAACAATAGGTAGACCGTGATCTTGTCCTTCCTCCTAAGCAATAAAAAAAGATCACAATGTATAGAAAATTTAAAGTATGATTTTTTTCATGCTGACAACAATAGCCTTTTAGTATTTAGAGCAGTACCGTGAGCTCCTTTACAATCGTTTTTGATTAAAGAGTATTCGTTATTTTACGGATTTTCTAATTTATTCACAGTACACTACTGTATGTAAGTATCTTGAAGTATCTTGTAACCAATTTGGTCCAATAATTATAATATTCAGAACAAGAAATAAGAAAAGTTTGGTTGTAATTTTTCAACTAAAAAATAAATTAATAAATAACGATCCGGGCCTGCTCTCGATGAATGGTCAACCCTTATTTTTTATCGGAAAATTTATGTATAGTTTTTTTTTAATATTCACAACCTGATTTTTTTTTAATGTAATTTTTTTTAAATGTAAATTGTCTTGGTGTGCAATAAAGTGTATTCTCTCTCTCTCTCTCTGATCTAACAAAGCTCCCTGGCTTCTTGTAAGTCGGCATGGCTAGTTACCACCGCCTCGCCCATTTCTGCCGCGAAACGGCAATGGTTTCTAATTTGAAGATTAGAGCAGCCGCTATACCATACTAACTGAAACTTAGAACTGGATTTTCGGTACACTTAATACCAAAAAAGAAAAAGAATTAACATACTCTTCAAGTCCAACGTATTTATCTGTGAGCAATGCTAATAAATTTATATCAAATACAGCAGTATTTAATATCAAATCACTTTTATCATTTGCTGTTTTCTTGATAAACATTATAAAAAATGTGATTTAGATTTCAATTTTACACGGCTTTTGGGGGTAATATGGCTGCGTGTGTTCATATCTTGTGTCTTTACGTAATAAATTGCTTTTTAGCAATAATTTTATTACATCTTATGCAATATAGAACTAAAAGCGCTAGGATCTATTGAACTGCATTATGACGAGTGCCCATAATCCTAATAGAGCAGCGGTCGGGGAACTTTTTTTAATTATTACACCAAAATATTTTTGTGTGAGTTGATATTACCCCATGGCGAAGACCAAAAAAAACGAAATCGCTTCTAAAAAGAAGCTTCTGTGAAGAAATTTTTAGTTATTGTTTTCTTTTCAAAATTATCACGGGGGCTATAATATGAAATATACTAAAAAAAGTATCTTAAGTAAAGAAGTTTCACTTCAATATATACTTTTTACTCACAATAGTTTCATTTTTACCCCCAAAAATTTCATTTTACCCCATTTGGGGTAATTTACCCTGGCGCCCCAACCGCTTTAATAGTGAGTCGATTATGTCCTTGAACTATGCTAACCTCTTCAATTTTTTAAATCATCTCTATCTAAGGGTTGATTAAGAGAGATCGCTTTCAGTGATAATTCCACCCATAACATTTTAAGTTTGAGTTTCTTATTTACACTTTCTGTATATTGTCGTATTTTATATATATATATATATATTTTTATTGCTAGATGAGTGGACGAGCTCACAGCCCACCTGGTGTTAAGTGGTTACTGGAGCCCATAGACTTTTACGACGTAAATGCGCCACCTTGCCACCCATCTTGAGATATAATTTCTAAGGTCTCAAGTATAGTTACAGTTTTTACAGTTATAACTAGTCAGGTCATAAGTATTGTCACACAGTAAAAACTTTTCTTTTAGAATGCTGGCCACAAAAAAGTTTATTGAATTCGAATTTCGAATTGTTCATGAAAATAAAAATATATATACTTTTAGAATTTTACTCATTTTTAAATATGGAGTGGACGCTTAAAGAAAACCGTGTTGCAGTTATAGCGTTGCATCGTTGCGGTTACGCGCCAATTCAAATTTTTAACATACTGAAAAATTTGAATATAACCAAAAGATTCGTTTATCGTACCATCAAACGATACAATGAAGACTCTAGTGTAGATGACAGGTCAAGAAGTGGTCGCCCTCGGTCTGTTAGGACTCCAGCAGTGATAAAAGCTGTGAAGGCGCGAATTCAAAGAAATCCCAAACGTAAGCAGAAACTGTTGGCCCTTCAGATGGGGTTAAGCAGAACCACGGTGAAAAGGGTGTTAAATGAAGACTTAGGGCTTCGGGTATATCGAAGAAAAACAGGACATCGTTTGAATGCTCGTCTAATGGACCTGAGACTGAAGAGATGCCGCGCTTTGTTGAAGCGGTACGCGGGAAAAAAATATCGGGAAATTCTTTTTTCGGATGAAAAGTTTTTACCGTAGAAGAGAGCTACAACAAACAAAATGATAAGGTGTACGCACACAGTAGTGAAGAAGCGAGCAACCGTATTCCGCGTGTCCAACGAGGTCATTTTCCATCCTCGCTCATGGTATGATTGGGAGTTTCTTATTGGGGCTTAACAGAGGTACATTTTTGTGAGAAAGGTGTAAAAACGAATGCAGTTGTGTAAAATACAGTTCTGCCGAACCTTGTAGAACCTGTTTCTCATATCATGTTCAATGACAGACACTGGGTATTCCAACAAGATTCGACGCCAGCTCATAGAGCGAAGAGCACACAAGACTGGCTGGCGGCGCGTGAAATCGACTTCATCCGGCACGAAGACTGGCCCTCCTCCAGTCCAGATTTGAATCCGTTAGATTACAAGATATGGCAACACTTGGAGGAAAAGGCGTGCTCAAAGCCTCATCCCAATTTTGAGTCACTCAAGACATCCTTGATTAAGGCAGCCGCCGATATTGACATGGACCTCGTTCCTGCTGCGATAGACGACTGGCCGCGCAGATTGAAGGCCTGTATTCAAAATCACGGAGGTCATTTTGAATAAACTTTAGTGTCATAAGAATCTATGTTTTGTTAAGTTCATTTTGGTATATGAATGGTTACATAATGAATAAACTTGTTTCAATTATTTTACATTAAACATGTGACAGAATTTATGACCTGACTAGGTACATACAGTTACAGTTATAGTTTTTGTGTTTTGAGTGCAATAATATGATTCGTATTGTATTTCTATCGCAAATAGAACTAGTGCATTTATTTCCTTACCTATTCGCTGGTAGCCTAAGGCACTATTCCAAATTCTGTGAACGGATAGGTGAGCTCACGGGCCCAATCTGAGAGAATAATAATAATAATTATTATTATTATTTCAAAGACCCTAATTTACAAAATGATAAATGCAGAAAATGTAATCGTCAGTCCGAAACCATCCATCGTCATGTATGGTTGCGAAACGTGGACCCTGAAAGAGGACACTACAAGACGCCTACAGGCATTCGAGATGTGGTGCTACCGTCGCATGTTACGCATTGATTGGACGCAGAGGGTCAGGAACGAAACCGTGCTTCAGCGCGTTCATATGTCCCGGAAAATGCTGCCTGCTATCAAAAAGCGCAAGATAGAGTATCTCGGCCACGTGCTCAGGAACGATCGATACATGCTGCTCCAGCTGATAATTATGGGCAAAGTGGACGGAAAGAGACGTGCTGGGCGAAGAAAGAAATCATGGTTCCGGAATATCCGGGAGTGGACCGGTATTGCCTCCGTCGAACAGCTGTTCCGGCTGGCTGCAGATAAAAACGAATATAGAAAGCTAACGGCTAACCTTCAGGATTGAAGAGGCACTGGAAGAAGAAGAAGAAGAAGAAACCATCCAACATATAACAAGTGCTTGTCCGACACTCACACAAACTGATTACACACATAGGCACAATCAGGTAGCTCACATAGTTCACCAAAGGTTAGCTCTGAAATATAAATTATTAGAAAGCACACTGAAACCATATTACCAATACGCCCCAAAACCTGTGCTGGAGGGCGCCACGCACAAGATGTACTTCGACAGAGCCATACTAACTGACAAAACTATACACAATAATAGGCCAGATATAACTCTAATTGATAAAATAAATAAAGTAGTGCATTTAATAGACATAGCAGTTTTTTTTTTTTTTTTTTTTTTTTTTTATGATTGAAAGTTTACTGGTGGCCCGAAGGCCTTTCCAGTTTCACCAGGACAGGTGGGCGAGCAAAGGCTCAGCCAAGAGGGGTGGGATTTGCTAACAACTGCCCGAGCGCCTCCGAAGGAGACCTAACAACTCAAGAGCAATTGTTTCGCGAATGAATCTACTACCGGATCGGAATCGCGACCCGCTGAGAAGATCCGGCGAGAAACTCAGCGGGCTGATGCATGGGTTAGGTTGCACGTCGACCTCTTTGTCGAGTTCGACGAGTACGGTTACCGGGGTCCCTAAGCCTGCCCCTAGTATTAGAGCTGAAGGCATCTAATGCAAAGGTTATTGGATCTGATGGATCCGTAAGGACGTGTCTAGGGCGTCGACGGTGACTGGCTCCTGCATGATCAGGATTCGGGGAGTAGTCAGCGGCGGCAACGATAAGGCGATTATCATGACGCATAGCCTTATCGAAGTATCGTTCCGACGCTGACTTCATGTATTTCCGAATTGATTCGAGGCCCAGGTCGTCGTGTAGGTCAACGTTCCTCACGAACCACGGAGCCCCGACAGCTAACCTGCAAAAGCGGGATTGTAGGGATTGGAGGGTGTCTATGTGTGTGCGGGCCGCGTGAGCGAACACCACACTCGCGTAAGTCATGACGGGCCTTATGCAAGTTTTGTAAAGTGTCACCTTGTTCCGAAGGGACATTTTACTCCGCTTACAGATCATGGGGTAGAGTCTACCGAGAATAAACGCGGCACGGTCACGGACTGATTTTATATGCGGGCGGAATGTCATCGATGCATCCAGGGTAACGCCCAGGTACTTGACCTTCCTGGCCCAGGGTATGGGTTGTCTAAAGAGAGTAATCGGGGGTGTGAGATTCCTCCTCCTAATCCGGGAGGAAATCCGTGTGGAGCTTCCCCTCTGAAATAGCACCGCAGTACTTTTCGCTGGGTTGATGTCTATGCGCCATTTTCGGAACCACTGTCCTAGGGCTAGGGCTGCGCTCTGAAGCTTCTTCGCGATTAGGGACTTATTTCTACTAGAATAGTAAACAGTCGTGTCGTCGGCGAATAAAGCTAAATGGGTCGGCGGCGACCGGGGAATATCGTTGACGAATAAGCTAAATAGGAGGGGTGAGAGGACAGAGCCTTGCGGGACTCCAGCTGTGAGAGGTCGTGGGGAGGAGCGGGTTCCCTCGACTCGATATCGAAAAGAGCGGTTCGACAAGAAGTCCCGTATGATGAGCACGAGACTATCCGGCACGCCCATGTTGAATAGTTTGAAAATCAAACCATTGTGCCAGACTTTGTCGAACGCTTTTGCGACGTCGAAGAAGAGAGCTCCCGTGTATAACGGTTTTGGTCGATTAAGCCCCACAAGAATGTGCTCCGTGAGGCGGTGCACCTGTTGAACGCATGAGTGATTTGTACGGAATCCGAATTGTTCATCGATAAGAATGCCCTTGGATGAGACGAAGTCTCTGAGGCGTTTGTAGAGCAGACGCTCATACAGTTTGCCTAGAGACATGAGGAGGCTAATCGGGCGGTAGCTCGTCGGATGATTTTTTGGTTTACCGGGTTTATGTATGCCGATAACGTCCGCTTCTTTCCACACCGCGGGAAAGATACAGTTCGCCATAGCGGCATTGAAAATAGATGCCAACATCACGATGAGTTGGACGGGTAGAAGTTTAATAACGCGGTTGGATATACCGTCGGAACCGGGAGCCTTGCGAGGACGTAGGTCTTTGATCAAGTCTTTAACTTCCATCGGGGTGACGGGTGGTAACGCATCAGAGGGTGGCAAGGAGGCTCTGCGTTCTACCTCACTGTCTACTAATTCTACATGAACAGGGTCCACGGATTGAGTGCTGGGCGTGCACTGGGTTTGCAATGTATCGGCCAGCAGCTCTGCTTTTTCGTCATCATCGAACGCCGCGAGTCGGCCTGAGGGGCCTACGAGGGGGGGCATAGTTACTACCGTATCCGATTTGAGAGTACGAGCTAAGCGGTAGTAAGACCTTTGAGAGGGCGCGAGTCCTTCTAAGAAATCAGACCATCTGGCATCTCGGACTTCGGCGATGCGAGACTTTACGTCGCGTTGTAGGGCACGCATTCGAATACGATTTTCCGCGGTAGGATACCTGTCGTAGGCGCGTATCGAGGCGTTCTTAGCTCTAAGGAGTTCCCTAATATCGTCGGACAATTTGAAGCGGTGAAGGAAGTCCTCCGCTACAACTTGTTTCGATGACCTATCTAATGTCGAGGTGATGTGTGACGTTAAGATGTCTATGGCTTCAGCGGTATCCTGAGGAGACGGGATAGAGTCCGGGTTAAACGGGAGCGATGGTGGATCAGATTCAGCCAGGCTGATGCCCAGCGTGTGCCAATCCACCACAGTCCTCGTGACGGGAACGGAATCGGGAGCGCGACCGAGCTTCATAACGACGGGACGGTGGTCTGAATCTAACTCTGAAACTACTTCGATCGAGTGTAAGCGCAGAGTTACGTTTTTTAATAACGCTATGTCGAGTATATCCGGGCGATGCGCGATATTTAGCGGGTAGTGAGTCGGGGTTAGCGGAGCGACGATATCGAAGGCGAGATCATCGACTAACGCGTCAAGCCGCCTGCCATTCGGGGTTGTGGTGTGTGAGTTCCACCTGATGTGTTTACAATTTAGGTCGCCCGCCAGAATGACAGAGCTCCCCATACCGAGCAGCGCCTCGATATCACTGCTTAGAACGATCTTATCCGGTGGAAGATAAACGGACGCGATAACGATCGGCGCGTGTCCCGTCAGTGAGATTCGGCACACTGATGCTTCGATATTAGCGAGCGCGGGAGGATCGAGCGGGACGCAATGCAGGGCTCTTCTATAGTAAATGACGGTACCACCACCACGGGCAGAGAGCCTGTCGTTCCTGACCATGTTATAGTTCGCGATTTTAGGGTCACGGCGCGCGGGCTTAAGTAGGGTCTCCTGCACTAAAAAGATATCAATTTGGTGGTCACGCAAAAAGTCAGAAACCTGATCACGTTGATTTGCGAGACCGTAAGCGTTAAAAAATCCTATCGTTACGGATAGGGGCTTTATTCTACTTATATACGCCATTGATTACCGGCGGAGTGAGGGGAGGACGTACGTATTTAATGACGCGTATACGTCGGCGTATTCCTGCACAACGGCGATAAAGTGTTGTGCAGTGGAGGCAGCGCGAATGGCGTCGCCCAAAGCGTTAACGCGCTCAAAGTTGATCGACTGAAAGAAGTCGATCGCTAAAGCGAGATTGTCGGACGCGGTCGGAGGGCAAGTCGCGGGAGAGGAACGAGTCGCGGGGGCGGGACGAATCGCGGAGGAGGGAGTTGTAGCCGTGTTCGTGTACGGCAGCGGTTTTGCCCAGGCCGAGACACTGGGCACCGGCGCCGGAACGAACGCTGGCTTAGCCTGCGACGCAGAGGGTGCCGAGGCTTTGATGTCTGGGCCGGAAGCTCGGAGGCGGTTTTGGCGGGCGACGCGGCGATTTATTTTAGGGGCTCGGGGGCAACCACGGTAATTCGCGGGGTGACCCTGTGTTCGACACAGGACGCAGCTAGGCGGTTCCGTCGCGGTTTTTTGGTCGCGAGCGCAGAGGGCCGTGGCGTGATCGCCCAAACACTTAACACATCGGGGCCGCGCGTGACAGTTACGGGAAGAGTGCCCGTACAATTGACAGTTATGGCACTGGCTAGGAGTGCCTTTTTTATGGGGGGCTTCGACAGCGATACCAGAGAGCCTACAGACGGTCTGTGTGTTAAAGATTTTCTTACCCTCGGGGGTAGGCTGGAGAGCGACTAGAACCATATTATATGGCTCCCTACCGCGACCGGTGTGCATACGGTGCACAGAATTCACTGGTAGGCCTTGTTCTAACAGGTCGGCTTTTACGAGCTCTACATCTAACTCTTTAGGGATTCCGCGTATTACAACGCGGAGTTCGCGCTCCTCCTGGAGCGTATACGTATGGAAACTTATACGCTCCTTACGGAGGTAAGAAGAGAGGGCCCTATGGTCGTCGGGTGTTTGAACCTTAATTTGAATGCCGTTCGCGAGGTTACGGGCATTCGTGAAATTTATATTTTTGGCCTTAAGGGCCAGGCAAACTCGATCCCAAGCTGCCTTCTCCTGAAGGATAACCGGGGGAGGGGTCTGGGTTTTATTTTGTGCCACCGGACGCGGCGACGGAGTGGCACGGGCTGGGGGCGCAACGGGAGTCTGAGGGCGGGGGCGCGACGCGTTCACGGCTTTGCTAATTTTAGCGGCCGCGGGAGCTCGAGACTCCGCGGCACGCTTCTTACCCTTCTGTACCAGGGTGAATCCATCCGTCGATGAGGCGGGGGCGAGGTCGACCTCCATGTCCGAGTCAGAGTCGGAGCACGAGGAGGCGGGTGCAGGCGACCTACGAGCAAGTGTAGGTGTTTTAGAGGGCGCGACGGAGGCCGCGGATGATCGCTCAGCTGAAACGATGGTCACGGCGGACGACGCAGCAGCTTTTCTCGCCAGTATAGGCGACACGGGAGCGGCAGGCACGACAGAGGCTGCGGTGCTCAATGCAGAAACTCTGCACGCAGGTACAGGCGACGCAGGAGCAGCGAGCGCGGCGGAGTCCTCGAGAGGGCTCGCAGTGTGATTGGCCTTGAAGGCCAAAAACTCCGAGGCGAGCTGTGGGTGGCGAAGTCGGAGGAATTCCGCGAATACAGCGTCCATGATCGCTGAGTACCCAGGTGGGGCGGCCCCGGGTCTTGAAAACACTCGCCTTGCGGCGAGGCCCCAACTTCTCGGACCTGAGCGGTTCTATTGAACACAGGTGGCAATGCGGCGCGATTACTACAGGACAAAGAAAAAGCACAACAAAACAGAAATTACGAAAAGAAACAAAACAAATAAATACTTGCAGGAAACCACTTTGTCGGCAGATGTACCACGAACACAGAAACAACAAAAGGAAACAAAACAAATAAAAACTTCCAGAAAGAGCACTTAGTCGGCAGATGTACCACAAACACAGGCCGCGCGAACAATGGCCGGGCTAACAAAAGCCGGGCGAACAAAGACCGGGCGATCGAGTGAACGATGAGCACGTCCGCACGTGACGGGTGCCTCTATCGGAATGACATAGCAGTTCCTAACACCAATAATATACAGAAATCAATAGCTGAAAAAATAAATAAATACACAGAATTAAAGGAAGAAATTTTAAGAATCTGGAAAATAAACAAAGTCTACATTGTACCACTGGTGCTATCCAGTACAGGCGTTATACCTAAACACCTACTCCAATCTTTAAAAATATTAGACATAGCAGGGAACACGTACATGACCATGCAAAAAGCCGCAATATTAAACACATGCCGTATAGTCCGTCAATTCTTGCAGGAAGACCTAAATACTCTGCAAGTAGAAAATGAAGCTCACTTGGCTTAGGCCCGTGATCTTCATTATACCGAAATATCTTAAGTATTTCGAGAAACACAATACAAAAATAAGAATAATTACATTTATTTACTTCACAATACAAATAACTTTTCAATTAATATGACATAAATTTCTAATTCTATCTAAACAGCCGCGGCGGGCGGATTAGCAGGCCGGAATATGCGAATACTGGCCTTAACAAGCGCAGTGCTTAGCAGAATGTACCATCTAATCAGAATCGACCCACCGAGAAACTCAGGGGGCTTCGAACTACCGCACTGCTTATTGCTTAAATACCCGGTTCCAGCACCAAACTTGAAAGGGGCAGAAATGCAAAAAAATGTAATTCCGTCACCACTACCACCACCAATGGCTGATCACTTTTAATCCATTTATTACCTACACATTTCATATTATCCTTATCACAATTCCATATTGAGGAAATCGCATATGTGACGTAAATGATTTTTGGAACAGGTATTTATATCGCTAAATGATATCAATACTTATTTACTACAGAGATTAGGTAGTAATAGACTTTACAGGTGACAGGGTAATTCTCGACTCTGGTCGCTCTTGTCACAAAACAACTATAACACAAAAATAGTATGTGCACCAAGGGAGAAAAGTTGGACATTTTCTTCGGGCAAACACGTGGGAGGAAATGTCCAACTTTTTTCCCGCGGTGCACATACTATTTTTTCTCCTAACAGGCCGAACGTTCGTGGAGTACCGAGGCGGGGATAGGGGGGCCGAGCCCCCCATACGCATAAAAAAAACAATTTAACTGTTTTTTAATTTTTAAATAAACTACTACTAATTAAATAAGAACTGTCTGATGAACTCATCTTTGTTTAATACTTCACTATTAAATTTTATTGCCTTTTGTTTATTTCAATTTTACACTAAACACAATATTGCAAATTACCCGAGCACAACAATGGCGGAGAATTTTAGGTGCGTGAGAGCAGACGTACATATGGGCGCAAACGCCACTGTTGGCAATAATTAACATAATAATATATAGATTAGTTTATTCTATATTAACATTTATTTATTATTAGCAACAAAACTGTTATTCTACCATATTTAATAATTAGCAGACACTGTTTTGATGTGAAAATGTTCAGAATATGTTTAATGTTTATATTATTGTTTAAAAACACAAATGACTGTATAAATGATTAAATATGAATAAAGCATAAATATTAATAATAATTTATATTATAATTAACAGTACTAATAATTTAATTAAGTATTGTAATTGTTATGCAATGATGTTGTTGGCGCCATCTATTATTAGGCTGGATAATAACAATGTTAGTTAATATTACTTAAAAGTAATTCATGTAAATTAAATTAAATGTGAGTCATGTAAAATCACTAAAATATGTATTTTGAATATTAAGCTATGTTTTGTGAATTGTTTCGCAGTAATTACATTTGTTTGTATAAAAGAAGTTGTAGTTGTTATAACCAACACAAAATGGCAAATTGTGTAAGAACCACTGAATAACTCAGGCGTGGCTTTTTGTTGTAAACAAGTAATGTTAAAGTTTTATAGAATTGTATTGTATTTTCATTGTAAAAGAACTTATGTGTGTAAATCCTGGCTTAACGCCGACATCAGAAGTGGGATCACAGCCCCAAAATTAATCGTAAGCCTCCGAATGAAGTAGCCCACTGTTGAACAAGTGATGGGTCTCTCAACCTGTATTAAAAAGGCGAAAAGTGATGATAGCTGCAAATGCTGTACCCTTGTAGTGGCATTATAACTTTTATTTGCCGCCGTTCAACTCCGATGAGGGCGTGACATCAAGACCGATGCGGAAATGTGGACGAAACTATCATGAAGCTAATTGTTTCATCGCATGAACATCGAGTTCAAAAGAGCAAGCAAGACATAAGCCGATATCTGGTCTTTGTATTGAACCGCATTGGAGCAAGTGAGGGATGAACTGATCCATGCATTCAGTAAAGTTGTGGATATTTAAAATGAGTTCTAGACCGTGGATGTTTTGGAAAAGCTACTGACGCTGAGATGGTAAAAATACTGATTTCAGGTATTTATCTTAAATTTATTCGATCCAAGTTATTGAGAAATACGCTGTGGTATGTATTTCGCTTCCTAAATAATATCGATTCTAAAAACGTTCCGAAAGCGTCAAATTGAAAATATACTGTAAATATAATGTTAATAATCTAAACATAACTCAGTTTTATCACAATCACATAATGATTCCTTCAGTTTTCGTGGCACTTTTAGTAACACTAAGGTTTTAAATGTGGTTACTGCGTCACTTGCGTCATTTCGAGAAAACTTGTTACCGCCGTCAAGATGACAAACGTATCACCACAATTAAGACTTAAATCATTGCAGATCTAGTTTAGTAAGCTAAACAACTTCATGTAAAGTTTTTGAGCATAAGGAGTCAACTGATTTCAAAACAAAGCATTGTGACTTTTAATGGAGAAAAATACTAGAACTATTATAGAATTTCATATGGTAATCATAATCATATGGTAATACTGACAGTCTTGCTGACATCCTAATAGGTTTTAATCTTTTAAAAATAACTTCTCAGTGTTGCACTCTTTGAGGAGAACTTATCTATTTTTATAAGTTTATATCCAGTGAATGCTCAAGTTTGGAGTCATTATTCAATCATCATGTAACTTTTGCAAATCATGTCTCATAGATGGTGATCAGGCAGATAAAAGTTGGATTTGAAATAATTAATTTGGATAGGATAGTACAACGCTGTACATACTGTATGTCTCCTGTTTATTGTGAGGAGTTCAAGCATATTACAATAAAAATATAAATAAACTTTTAATAATATGCCATAATAAGAGACAGCTCATCCCTGTTCAGCAGCTCCATATTATTACTTTTCCTTTCATAATTATTTATTTTTGGATGAGTGATTAACTCTCTGCACCCTAGGTTTCTAGTGGGGGTGCTGCTTTATTATTAGTCAAGAAAAAGGATGGCAAAGATCTCTATGTGATTTCTGTTTTTAAAATCTTAGTTCCATTTTTGGAAACCTGTCACTTTTAAAAATTCACCAAGATAAAAGATAATTCAGGAGTTTCAAAAACTTGTGAACAATATGAAATTCAGTACCACATTATTGCAAAGAGAGCGAGCATGGTCAACAGGCATGCTGAACTATTGATGGGTCATAAATGTCACATGTTTGTAAAATATCAATTAATAAGATCTGACAGGCAGCTTTAAGAATTACAGTTGATTAAAATCTGCAGCACAACAATAAAACAAAAATGCAGAGGCATTAGAAGGATGATGTTCCCTACCAGTCATTAAAATAAAGCAAATTGAAAATGGTCCGCTGAATGATGAATTAGGGGAAGTTGAATCAGCTGGTAAAAAATGGATGGACGAGCGGTCTCTGTCATCTAATGTGTTTTGGTAAAGGTAAAGGTTTGGTAATGGTAACGGTTTGATATAGGTAAATCTATCCTCTTAATGTCAGAGGATTCTGATTGACCGTATGGGCAGAGAGATTTGTTCTGCTGTAAAATGATTTTATAATTTGTTATGGTATCTACTTTTATTTTCCTATCCAATTATCCTTCCTAAAACGCTGGCGGGCCACCATGCGAATCCTTAAACCTGGTCTTGTTGGCTAGATCCCGTATGGGTGATGCCTTATGAGTTGGCTAGATCCCGTATGGGTGATGCCTTATGAGTTGGCTAGATCCCGTATGGGTGATGCCTTATGAGTTGGCTAGATCCCGAATGGGTGATGCCTTATGAGTTGGCTAGATCCCGAATGGGTGATGCCTTATGAGTTGGCTAGATCCCGAATGGGTGATGCCTTTTGGGTTGGCTAGATCCCGAGAGGGTGATGCCTTTTGGGTTGGCTAGATCCCGAGAGGGTGATGCCTTGTGGGTTGGCTAGATCCCGAGAGGGTGATGCCTTGTGGGTTGGCTAGATCCCAAATGGGTGATGCCTTGTGAGTTGGCTAGATCCCGAATGGGTGATGCCGAGTGTGTTGGCTAGATCCCGTAAGGGTGATGCCTGGTAAGTTGGCTAGATACTGTAAGGGTGATGGCTTGCGAGTTAACTAGACCTGTATGAGTGATGCTTTGTGTGTTGGGTAAATCCCGTTGGGTGATCCTCTTGTGTGTTAGCTAGATCTCGTAAGGGTGAATGGTGCCTTGTGTATTGGGTAGATCCCGGTAGGGGATATGACTTGTTTACTGTTATGTGAAATGCTAAAACAGCGCAAGGGACGCGCTGGAATCAGTATGGCCGTATGGGCGCAAACGCCACTGTTGGCAATAATTAACATAATAATATATAGATTAGTTTATTCTATATTAACATTTATTTATTATTAGCAACAAAACTGTTATTCTACCATATTTAATAATTAGCAGACACTGTTTTGATGTGAAAATGTTCAGAATATGTTTAATGTTTATATTATTGTTTAAAAACACAAATGACTGTATAAATGATTAAATATGAATAAAGCATAAATATTAATAATAATTTATATTATAATTAACAGTACTAATAATTTAATTAAGTATTGTAATTGTTATGCAATGATGTTGTTGGCGCCATCTATTATTAGGCTGGATAATAACAATGTTAGTTAATATTACTTAAAAGTAATTCATGTAAATTAAATTAAATGTGAGTCATGTAAAATCACTAAAATATGTATTTTGAATATTAAGCTATGTTTTGTGAATTGTTTCGCAGTAATTACATTTGTTTGTATAAAAGAAGTTGTAGTTGTTATAACCAACACAAAATGGCAAATTGTGTAAGAACCACTGAATAACTCAGGCGTGGCTTTTTGTTGTAAACAAGTAATGTTAAAGTTTTATAGAATTGTATTGTATTTTCATTGTAAAAGAACTTATGTGTGTAAATCCTGGCTTAACGCCGACATACACTAACGCGCCTGCGCACTTGTACCCAGGGAAGAAAAAGTTACACTTTCTTCCCTGTACAGCGGGACGAAAACTGAACTTTCGGCGTAGGTAGGAGAAAAAGTGTGTATTTAAATGGCAATGCAAGTTCAGTTCATTATTAGGATCGAAATTACAATAAAACTTTCAGATGTATCAAGTTATATAGTTATTTTTGGAACACCCAAATTATTAATTGTATCCTTTTGAGGATAACGTTCGCATTTTCTTTTTTTTTGTTTATTGCTTAGATAGGTGGACGAGCTCACAGTCCACCTGGTGTTAAGTAGTTACTAAAGCCCATAGACATATACGACGTAAATGCGCCACCCACTTTGAGATATTTATAAGTTCTGAGGTCTCATGTATAGTTACAACGGCTGCCCCGCCCTTCAAACCGAAACGCATTACTGCTTCACAGTAGAAATAGGCATGGTGGTGGTGGTACCTACCCGTACGGACTCACAAGAGGTCTTACCACCAGTAATTATGCAAAGTATAATTTTACCGTTTTGATCTTTTCCATATTTCTACATAATATAATTATAAAACACATTTATCAGACATAAAAAAATTACATTTAGTACCTATCTGTATCGAGCAGAAAATACAATCACATTGGATTTCAAGTTTAGTTCTTAAATGTTTCTGCCAACTCGTTCAGACAAAGCTAGCCAGCCTTTATTTTGAAAGCTACACGATCAGTGGCATTAATATTGACGGTCAGTCAGAATCTTTGTTCGAAATATTTAGCAATGTTACATTTGCTTGAAATTATGTTCATTAAATTCAAAAATGGTTGTCTATTATCTCTATATATAAAAAAGGAATTGCTGTTCGTTAGTCTCGCTAAAACTCGAGAACGGTTGGACCGATTTGGCCAATTTTGTCCTTGAATTATTCGTGGAAGTCCAGGGAAGGTTTAAAAGGTGAGAAAATATAAAAAAAGCTCGGAATTATATAATCCCCCTTGACATGTCTTTTATTTATCGATTGAGGCACTACGAAGTCTGCCGGGTCAGCTAGTATGTGTATAAATTTATTTCTAAAATAAATGTTTATTGTATTTGTAAATTAAATTCTAAAATATTGTTTATCAAATATGTAAAATGATATCAAATACTCCAGACAATGAAAGACTTAACCGCGTTTTCTGTAATTTGAATTTATTGACAATATAAAATTAAAACTATAATAAATTCATCTAACAAAATATTCACTCACCTGGAATATAAAAACGAAAACAATATTTAAAGCCCTTTATATCTCGATTTAAATTCATATTTGAAACATTTTGAAGTCGTCGTGGCCTAAGGGATAAGATGTCCGGTGCATTCGTGTTGAGCGACGCACCGGTGTTCGAATCCTAAGCGGGTACCAATTTTTCTAAAGAAATACTAAAGAAGTACTCAACAAATGTTCACGATTGACTTCCTCAGTTAAGAGATAGCATCGTGTAATAAAAATGAAATCCGAAAAATTATATTTTGCGTAATTACTGATGGTAGGACCTCTTGTAAGTCCACGCGGGTAGGTACCACCGCCCTGCCTATTTCTGCCGTAAAGAAGTAATGCGTTTCGGTTTAAATGGTGGGGCAGCCATTGTAACTATACTTGAGACCTTAGAATTGATATCTCAAGGTGGGTGTCGCATTTATGTCGAAGATGTCTATGGGCTCCAGTAACCACTAAACACCAGGTGGGCTGTGGGCTCGTTCACCCATCTAGCAATAAAAAAAACTATATTATATAATATTATTATATTATGTAAGATTTAATTAATTCTCTTCATTGAATCACAGGTGAGTAAAATTGTCTCAGAGAAATCTTTTTAAAACTAAAGATTTCCTTTACGTACGTAAAAAATTCTTTCTAAAATAATTGATTATTGTATATGTATATTAAATTCTTTAAATTCCAAAGGAATAGAAAACGAAACGACAAACTCAAATCAATTTATTTTATTCATTAATTTACTTAGTTGTTTAATGTTGCTGTTGATGCTTAGGGAAGAAAATCTTCGATTATTTGAAGCAGGGTGTATTCCAAAAACCTGTTGATTGTGGTCTGAAAAAAAAAAAATTTTGAAATATTGTTTTCGTTAACACGAATCAAAAGTTTTAAAATGTAGACCTATTGTTATAAATAAATATTTACATTCGATAAATATAAGCTTAGTTTGAAACTCAATTTTTACATATTTTTATTTATTTATTATCCTTTTAATTTTCCTTTCGTCCGCATTGACAAATATGTGTACCTCGTATTAATTGGAAGTTTAAATTTTTTTTCTCTCTATTTCAATATCTTTTAACAGGCTACCTGGAATGCCACATTATCCGGGAGTTCAATTTAATGAAGCTAGATTTGGAAATCCAAACATAATTCTCCGTCAATTCAAATCTCAGTCGTAGTAATTGAAGGCTGCGAAATATATGATGATTTTATAGAGCCAAAGATATTTTGGCCGTTTGACCGGTGGTTTGAGATGAAGAAGTCCGAGACATTAAGTTCGTGAGTAATAATAGCAAATAATATAATAAATTATAATTCCCTTAGCTTTTATACCTAATGCTCATCTTTTTGTCGTTAAGTAAGTCGTCGTGGCCTAATGGATAAGACGTCCGGTGCATACGTGTTGAGCGATGCACCCGGTGTTCGAATCTCAGGCGGGTACCAATTTTTCTATGGAAATACGTATTCAACAAATGTTCACGATAGATTTCCACGGTGAAAGAATAACATCGTGTAATAAAAATCAAACCCGCAAAAATTATAATTTGCGTAATTACTGGTGGTAGGACCTCTTGTGAGTCCGCGCGGGTGGGTACCACCACCCTGCCTATTTCTGCCGTGACGCAGTAATGCGTTTCGGTTTGAAGGGTGGGGCAGCCGTTGTAACTTACTTGAGACCTTAGAACTTATATCTCAAGGTGGGTGGCGCATTTACGTTGTGGATGTCTATGGGTTCCAGTAACCACTTAACACCAGGCGGGCTGTGAGCTCGTCCACCCATCTAAGCAATAAAAAAATAAAAAATAAAAAAAAAACTCTTAAATTCTTAATCAAAATGTCTCCTAAATCTCTCATGCTACGGAGCTTATATAATTTGTTATCGAATATTCTTTACTCCATAACTTACCCTGTTATTCGCAATAGTGGTTGGCACGGTCTGTGAGAGGAAGTTAGTGATGGTGTCGGAGAGGTCGCGTCCAAACAAATTGACATTTAGATCCGCCTGGAAAAAGTAAAAACAGTTAAATACGGCATCATCCTAAGAACCTCTAGAATGAATTCTCCTCTTAAATTTCACCATTGACGTGTAGGAGTATTCATCAGAGGCTTATCTGCTATTAAACCCCTATTAGATACCGAGAACAGTTCGTTGTCGAAGCCGTCGCCTGCCATGAGACACAAAAAATGAAAAAAAAAAAACATAAGGTTGATGGAACGTTTTCAATCGAATAAAATCATTATAATCGTCAACTTCAAAATCGATAAATGATTAGAAATAAATAAAATCTTCTTTTCCTGAATATATTCACAAAACTAAGACACGTCATTCTTTTAAAACTTTGTTTCAAAAAATGGGGTCCATAAATAGATGAGCGACAGTCACTACCGCAATACTAGCCTAATATCGCAAGTACTAATATAAATACTAGCCTATTATCGCAAATACTAGCCTCAAGAAACTCGTTTCGACAACCTTAAATCGATTGTACCGTGATTTCAACAAACAAATTTCATCGACAGTGGACTATGATTATTATTCTCTGATCTCCTGGCATCACTTAAATAAGTCTACAATATCGTACAGTACTCTAGGCAGATATTCAATTATGTCCCTATGATTACTTATATCAAATGATTTGATTACTTAGATGCAAATAATTTGGTCGATGTTTCATTTCGTTAAGAAATAGTTACCTCAACTCCTCCTAAGGTAAGGTCTATGTTGAGACTCCTAATAGAAATTCCGGAGACGACGCTGATGCTTATACGCACTTCAGCGCTAACACGAAGGTTGTTTATGGCGGCACTGTAACAAAAAATGGTTATTATTGACGTACTTTATTACAATTTGGCTCAAATTTAATGTTATTCTGTAGGTAAAATAGAAATTTGACCGCTTATTCTTAAATAGTTATCAAAGGAAGGTATTTTAATTAATTGCTTTTAAGCTATTGCATAGCTTTTATCGCGGGCTTTGAGCGCGGCGACCGAATTAAGTAATTCCGTAACGAAAATAAAACGTAACACCCCCCACTCCGTCTACCATGTAGCTCGCGTTCAACACATTCACACGTTGCGTTTGTGAATAAGCGCGCGGAGTGACGTCGCACTGCATGCGCATCATGAAAAGTCTGCCCATCTCTCTCGCGCGGTCTAGCTTATGAGTGTGAAGGGGACCATTAATGTTTTGCTTTTGTTAATGTTTATAAATATAGCGTGGTCTTATTTCATTATTGTTTTAATATAAAATTATTATTGTCTAATTATAATTGCATGAGTTGATAAAAAATGCTATGCAATAGCTTTACCGCGGCAGTCCCCGAGTGCCACACGTGTTTTTTAAATAATTGGTAAAAGGTATTTCAATTATTTTAAATAATTGTTACCGTCCGCTGGCGCTAGCGTAGCCTTCGTAATCGAACACATTAAGCTCAACACGGGCAGCACCTGTAAAAAATAAAAGTTTGACCATCATTTAATACTTTTACTGGCATAGATGTATAGATCATTTACTGGTGGTAGGGCATCTTTTGAGTCTTTGCGGATAAATACCACCACCCTGCCTATTTTTCTTGTGAAGCAGTAATGCGTTTTGGTTTAAAGGATAGAGCAGCCTATGCACTGTAAAACTGACACTTAAAACTCACGTTTCAAGGTGGGTGGCGGCATTTAGGTTTTTGATGTCTCTGGAACACTTAACACCAGATGGGCCATAAGCTCCTCCACCGTTATAAACAATAAATTAATAAAAATGAATCTGGAAAAGTTCATTTTGAGATCACATGCGACTCCGCTACAATGACTTGAGTTCACACTACGTAAACTAGATGATGAGGTTTTTTTTTTGATAACGCTATCTTGTTGTGTCTTTAAAGCGGTTAGTTGCCCTCAATTAAGAAAAATGGTATTATTATTCGCCAATAGATGTTGGGAAGAGTTGATTATTGAAAACACGAATAAAACAATATTTTCTGAAAATAAATCGTAGCTAGATCGATTTATCGCCCCGGAAATCCCCTGTATACTAAATTTTACGAAAATCGTTGGAGCCGTTTCTGAGATTCAGATTATATACATATATATTAATATACAAAAAATGCTCGTTTAAAGGTATAAGATAAGTAGATAATTAAAATGAAAACAATTTTTTTATAGCTGTAGTTGATAAGAATTACCCACTTGTATAGTTTAATGACGACAATAGAATATTATCATAGAAGTACCTCTATTGTGTCGCATCGATGATGATCAGTACTCGCAAAAGGTAAAACCGTAGACAACAAGATAAGTATTTTAAATCTCTTGAAAAGGACACTGAGGTTTAGAAATTTCAATGGAAATAAAATGAAGATTAACAAGCATATTAACGTACCAACGCTAGCTTCAACACGAGGTAGACTCAGGACTAAGTTGAGACGGGCGCTAAGGATGCTAAAATTGTTAGTGATAATGACGATGTTGCTTAATCCAGTGCTTTTGATGTCCTCGGCGAAAGCGGCAAGTGCATGGAAGCTGCAAAACGAAAAAAAAATACGTTAAATTACCACGCACACGTTTAGAACGATTATAATTTCAGTTCAATTCAAAAGGTATACAACATTATAAATAACTAGCTGACCCGGCAGACTTCGTAGTACCTCAATCGACAAATAAAAGAACTAAACTTTTGTATAAAATACACTTAAAACAAACAAAAGGAATCCGTCCGACGCGGAACACATTAAAGGGAAAACAAAATTGTTATTTTTATTTAACTCCGAGCATTTTCATATTTATTTTACCTTTTAAGCCTTCTCTGGACTTCCGCAAACAATTCAAGACCAAAATTAGCCAAATCGGTCCAGCCGTTCTCGAGTTTTAGCGAGACTAACGAACAGCAATTCATTTTTATTTATATAGATATAAGATAGATTTAAATTTTAATTTCAATATTGTTTGGTCTCAGATCGAATTAGATTTCAATGTTCTTATAATTTAAATATTGTTTTTCATTCTAACCGATCTGTAAAGGTCAAAGTATTTTTACTGGTGGTAGGACCTCTTGTGAGTCCGCACGGGTAACTACCACCACCCCGCCTATTTCTGCGGTGAAGCAGTAATGCGTTTCGGTTAGAAGGGCGGAGCAGCCGTTGTAACTATACTGAGACCTTAGAACTGATATCTCAAGGTGTGTGGCGAATTTACGTTGTAGATGTCTATGGGCTCCAGTAACCACTTAACACCAGGTGGGCTGCGAGCTCGTCCAGCCATCTAAGCAACAAAAAAAAGAAGTATTGAGCCTTTAAGCCGCTCAGTCTTTCATCCGAAATTAGGTAATACAACGCCCGTGGTTGGAATTCATTTTTGTCTATGGTTTAAAACAAGAGAATCTTACTCTTCCTCTGGAGGGATGACAATTTCTCTTCTATCAACGTCCAGTGGGTCGAATCCGGCTTCCCTTATTTGCTTTCTGATATTTTCGATGGCGGAAGCAATCTGGTTAGTGACCAAGCGCTCTTGACGTGCGTTTATCTCTATAAATTTTTAATCATACTATTATTACTTTCAAGTTTTAATAATAATTAGAAATACTTATAAAAAATTTATCATATTATTAGAGAGAAAAACCTATGGTAACGCGTTAATATTCTGGGAATGCGCTACAAAATGTAGTTTAAGAGCGAGCTAGCTTGAATAAAACTACATGTGAGAAGGCGTTTTTATTATTATTATTATTTTCTTACTACTCACTTCCTGTTATCTAATATCTAATCATTAAAAAAAAAAAAAATACAGCTAGCCCATGAACTGAAAATTACAAGCTAAAATTATTTTTTTAAATAAATAGATTTGTATTTTCCTAGAATATAATAGATAGATCCAAAAATATAGATCCTAAAATATAAATTACTAGCTGTGCCTGTCTGCTTCGGTGGGCATTTAAAATTAACATTATTATTTCTCACCCCCACAAAGATTCTCATCATTAACGCCCCCGCAACTGGTGTGGGGATTCCAATACTCATATAAATGTTAGCCTATCCATTAAGTACATGTATTTTCTATATGGATACCAAGTTTCAAGTCAATCGGATGCATGGTTCAGTAGTTATAACGGAACATCCGTAAAAACCACTGTAGATTTATATATTAGTATAGATTACACACCCGTCTGTTCATCAAAAGTTTGTGTACTGGCACAAGCCAGAATTGCGGTGAGAACAACGAAAATCTTCATGACGTCCGTGCTGAAATAAATAAAAAAGTTAACAATTAAGTTCGAAATCAAATCACCTCTCTTTTGTCAATGACTGATTGATAAATAATTTATAATTTATGACTGATGAAATACAGTGAATTTCAGTTATAACGACGGCGGAGGGGGCACTTTAATGTCGTCGCTATATCCGGAGGTCGCTATATCCGAAATAATAAAAAGTCATGTACTTAAGTATTTACTTCTCATTTATTTGATTATGGTAGACACGAGTGTTATTGAAAAAACGTGTTATAGTGCACTGTTTAAGTTTAGTTGTTTCTGCACGCTATATGGTGTATTCCATTTTCATAATTCCTTCTATATCTAAATTATTTTAACCTTCACCAAATAAACAGTACTTTTTGAGCATTATTATAGCACATAATGCATCTCTAGTTGTTGGAATTTCATTTAGATTGCAATCTTCTTCCTTTTCTTCATTCTTCTTTTCTTGTGTTTGAAACACAGACTCAATAATTTCATTATCATTAGTGAAGTCAAGTTATCATTAGTGATAACTTGATCGTCAATATTCACATTAGTTTCCCGTGCTGAGTAGAGGACTACTTAGTACAGATGGTCAAGCAAATGCTTTGTTTGTATGTTCCTATATACAAACAAAGCATATGTTTGACCATCTGTGAATGTAAACAAAGGATAAGAAAGCTTAATAATTTTATAAGCAAATCTTTGTGCCTTTGCCGACTGAATAGCAATATCCGTACGGGATTTCTGGGAATCTGTCATAAATGGTTCATAAAAACAAGCCGCTATACCCGAAATTGACGCTATATGCAAAGTCGCTATAACCGAATGAATTTCTTAGGAAAGTATTCTTTAAATTCAAGGGACGTAAGTTTGACGTCACTATAACAAAAATGTCGTTATAACCGAGGTCGTTATCAATGAAATCCACTGTATGTAATTTTATAATATGACGCACTTTTTTATTGACAGAGTCTCCGTGAAATAGCTGTAATGCTTGCCGTTGATAATGACTATTGATTACAAACTGATTTCTGAGTGTCAAGTGATACTTAAGATTGTTATTTGTGACCGAATTAAAATCTAAAACACTTTTCTAAATATATGTAGTATCAGTGATATATTTCTATAAGCTTGTAGCGTTTAAGTACGCACCTTTTTATGATGCGTAAGCCGGAACGCACGAGAGGTGGAAAACAGAATATAGTCTGTGACACGGGACCTTTTTACCGCCGAAAATTTAAAAATGTAAAAATAATTTATAATGTGTTTAATAACTAATGTAATATAATTACTTAGAATTGTTTATGCCGCCACAACAATAAAATTTATATTGTGCCAACTGTGGTGTTAATTACATAAAACACGACTTTACGGCGAAATAAAGAAGACACTCTATATGAACTCCCTCAAGCTGTTTAAATAACAAAGAAAATATTTAAACGAATTAACGAATTTTATTAAATAGATCGCAACGCAAGCCCGCACGTTTGGATGATATTTCAGCTAATTAATAAAAAAGATTAAATGTTGAATGTGAATTTATATATTTACAATGATCACTCACCCTGTTGTAAAATGATTGAATACTAATTCGACTTACAGTTCGTTATATAGTAAAGCAATTCAAGATTCTTATCATTGTGTAACATTCTGTAGGTACACAAAATTATAGATTATCATATTAATTAATTGAATAATTACATTTGTTCGTGATTTGAATTGACACCTGATTTCGATATTCTAATATTTGAGAATTGTTTTTCGTGCGAATCAGTAAAAAATTTCGCATCGGTATGCTTCGTATCGTTAATGAAAGATAAATCGAGACACTTTTGAGTATTATGCTGTTATATATATTACTAGCGACCCGCCCTCGCTTCGCTTCGGAAACATTAAAAGACACATGAAACAAAAAAAAAAATAAAAAAAAAAAGTAGCCTATGTTCATCAGGGACAATGTCGGCTTCTAATGGAAAAAGAATTTTTCAAATCGGTCCAATAGTTTCGGAGCCTATTCGAAACAAACAAACAAACAAATCTTTCCTCTTTATAATATTAGTATAGATTATAAATAGGCAACGAATGAACAATATGAAAAACACCTTAAGAGACAAATTCTATATTTAACTAGCCAAGCGATAGAAAAGATCAAACTGAATGTCATTTACAATAATAGTAAACTTTACAAATTCTGATGAAAGCATCTTCACGACGTGTGACGTCATTCGAGGCCAAAATAAACCATAGATCATAAAATATATTAATACACAGTAATTAAATATATTTATTTTTATGCTTCGTGAATGGTGTGCCGCTTGCCGTGAAAAAAATTTAGCACTGCTAGGTCTTATTCAAATACTTGTTATCTAACAAAAAAGACGTTGGATTCTTTATTTTTAAAATCCTTGATAATAATCTTATTATCTCCATTTTCTTTTAACTTTTATTTTAAAACTTATTTTAGCCGGATGCCTGTTGTTGATTCGCCGATATATCCATGTTTTTTTTTAACATTCTATGAATCTGATAAAATCAATATGGATTATGAGTGAAATATTTTAATAAATGTAAAAATTGTTGCACAGTCACGACGATTTAAAAGCGCTTGCGGATGCTTACTTGAATAAAAACTTTTTGGTTTTTTTTTTTATTGCCTTTGTAGGCAGACGAGCATGCGGCCCACCTGATGGTAAGTGATCATTGTCGCTCATGGACATCAGCAATGCCAGGGGCAGAGCTAAGCCGGTTTTGTACCTGTGCGCGCTATATCCAAGTGCTCGTTCGTAATCAATGAGTCCGCGGATTTTTAATCCGATTACTTTGAAACTTTGCAAAGATGGCATTACAAGGAAGGTTATTCTTACATTAGTCTTTTTGTACGTCCTCTAAGCACGTGACTACTTTGCGTCAGAATTCGAAAAAAAAGTAGTGTCGACACCCAATTCACCTTAACAGTCAGCCTGCTAATGTCAACACGTCAATGCCGACAACCACTTTGAGACATTTTTTTCCTACCGAAGCTGATAGATAGCCTTGAAAGGCTATTTCAGCGTAACCTTAACCAGTAGGTGAGCTCACGGGGCTTGAACTGGAGTGATGCTAACATTGGCCCTAACAAGAGCAGTGCTTCCTAGAATCTACCACCGGATCGGAAACGCGACCCACTGAGAAGATCCGGCGGGAAACTCAGTGGGCTGTGTCTGTGGGTTAATTCGCTCGTCGAGCCCTTCGTCGCAAGCGTCGGGTTCAACGAGGACGGTGAGCTTTGAGACATGGGAATAAGTCTCAATTTATTGCATAAAATCTCTCCCACCCTTCAAACAGGAATTAATGACCGCTTTATGTTAGACGTTCTCCGAATCTTTAGTCTTTTAAAAAATCATGGAAAGTAGTAGCTGTTCACGAATCAACATTGTAATCTTAGCAGGCGACAATCCCACGCGACGATAGAATATCTAATCTAAAAAATACCGTTCGACGTTTATCAATTATAATTACGTACAACTTTGTCGCAATATATATTTAACTATACAATAAATTTCTTAGCATCAAGAAAATTGTGAAATTTTCATTACATTTTTTTTTTATTGCTTAGATGTGTGAACGAGCTCACAGCCCACCTGGTGTTAAGTGGTAACTGGAACCCATAGACATCTACGACGTAAATGCGCCACCCACCTTGAGATATAAGTTCTAAGGTCTCAAGTTTAGTTACAACGGCTGCCCCACCCTTCAAACCGAAACGCATTACTGCTTCACGGCCGAAATAGGCAGGGTGGTGGTACCTACCCGTGCGGACTCACAAGAGGTCTTACCACCAGTAAACATCGCCACAAACTTCCCGTGCACTGAAACTAAATTGTGATTTGAAAAGAAATTAAAATTAAACAATTTTTTAGGGGTTAAAGCATAACAAGAAGACGACGCCGTCAGCTCCACCAGAGCCGCGCGCATTCCCTCCGGCCCCCGCAGCCCTTACGGTCAGTTGGGCGACCGTTGCGCGTAGAGGGGCACGGCCGAGAAGGGAAAAGGAGCCAGCACCGACGACCAACGCGGAAGGCCAACGAGACAGAAACCCTGCCCCGCTCAAGCCTAAGAAGAAAGGTAGAAAGAAGAGACTTCGAGCCCCGCGCTCGCAGGCCGTTATTCTGAGGCTGCACCCGGAGGCCATCGAAAAGGGGCTCTCCTACCGGGAGGTGCTCGCCGAGGCGAGGGCCAGCATCGACGACGGAGCCTTAGGGATCCCCATCGAGAAGGTCCGGTCAGCAATAACCGGAGCCAAAATACTCATAGTGAGCGGCGAGGACCAGATCGCGAAGGCCGACTTGCTGGCCGAGAAGCTCAAGGAGGTTCTCTCTTCCAAGAGAGTAACGGTGACAAGACCGATGGTGACCGCTGCAATCCGCATAAGCGGACTTGACGATTCGCTGACGGAGGAGGAGATATGCACCGAGCTTACGCGCATCGGCGAATACTCCGTCGATGCAGTCAAGGCTGGCTCTTTCAAGCCCGGATCCGGAGGAATGGGCCAGGTTCTCGTTCGTTGCCCGATAGCAGCGGCGAAGAAGATTGTTACAGTGACGAAACTGCGCATCGGGTGGAGCGTTGTTCGCGTCCACCTGCTGGAGGCCCGGAGGCTACAATGCTTCCGCTGCCACGCGTTGGGCCATGTGGGTGCGCGGTGCCCGTCGTCGGTCGACCGCAGCCACGACTGCTACCGGTGCGGACAGACCGGCCACGTGGCATCCGGATGCACACTGGCACCGCGATGCGGCGTCTGCGCCTCCGCCGGGAAACCAGCGGACCACACTTCGGGGGGCAAGGCCTGTGCAAGGCCCCCGAGAAAACCGAGGAGAGAGGACGTCGCTGCACCCGCGGCCGCACCCTTTGCTGCAGACCGAAGTCAACTCGGTGAGACGACGACTCCGATGGACGTCCAGCCTCCGTCGGGTACAAGGAAGACCGGGGCTTTATGAAGAACCGGGCATGCCGATGAACCGAGGAGGAAGTCGTGAGGAGGAGGTCGTGGACCTCGGTTCGTAGGCAGTGAAGGCGGAGCGGGTGGTGCGGGCAGAAAGCCCCCACCCGGCTCCTGCAGGGGCCGTCGATTGCTGGGTGCGGGGGCGCCCGGTGCTCGGCACTAAGGTCCTGTGGGGTGGTGGTGCGCTGTGGCTCCGGTGCGCCCCTCACGAGTCGTGGAGATGAGAGGGGGAAGAAGTCCCCGGTGGCAGATCCCACCCAACGTAACATTGGGGTGGGAGCCGGCGAAGGCGGGCCTATGGCGCGCACATGGCGGTACCTGGGTCCCCGCCCAGCCGGAGTGGAGGGGCTCGTTGGGGTTGGGGTTTAGTCGGTAGTCGTTAAGCTGGGCGGGTTTGGCGAGAGCTGAACTTAGCCCAGCGCGCCTTTCTAAAGGCGTAGTCTCCGTGGACCAATTGGTTGAGGGCGCGGACCTCGGTTCGCGACTTCTTCGTCTTTCTTCCACCGGAGGCGCGGAGTCCGACATAACCCGGTCCGACCCCCGTCGGCAGGGTATCCGTAAAGACTAGGATTCGCCATCGATAACAAAAAAAAAAAAGGGGTTAAAGCATGAAACTGCCGATTTGTACTGTATTGTTTTTTCATTTAAAGTATTTATTTAATCAAAATATATTTATTGGTCGTTAGATGGGACATAGTTTGTTTAGTGTTTTATGTGCAATTTTTTTTAAACCGTCTTTATTTTCTTTTCTCCCGAATACGTTAAATTTCGACTGCTAGCAACGTATTATTTTTAAGTTTTTGGAAAAAAATATTGAACTTCATATTCTACATATCTCCATAGCGTGTATATTTTTACTGCTAAAGAAATGCTAATAATGGGCAGGGTTGTAATAGAATTACTTTAAGCTAAAAAAAAATACTTTATGAGAAATATTAATTTTAACTGTCGTAGTCATCAATAATGTAGTATGATTCCGTAGCTTTCTATATATCACGTCACTACAAACACGGGGTCCATAAAAATCTAACCGCGAACTAATTCATAACATATGCTTCTTTTATTTCTTTCTGTATTTCTATTTCTAAGTCTTTTATTTCTTTTACTTTTTTTTATATTTTAAGTGAAAAACTATACACTACACTATTTTGTTTTCGTTCGATTTTACTGTCTATCAAATTGTCCATTCAACTTATCAGCTTCCAATTATGTTCACATTTACTTAATTTGTAAATAACTGAATACAAGTTTCAGAAAGCGTATTGTATTGTATCAACGCTGTGTATATATAAGTACGTATTTTCCAACACATTAACTTCGTACGACATACGAAAATACTTTGAACAATGGACTTGAAGATAGTTGGTTTTGGACACGCTAAAAACTAATTCCGAAGAAAATAGGAGATATGGTAGATAGATTTCAGACAGGATTTCCCTCCCGCAAACCGCATCGTTATTGCGTCGAGTCCGTGACGTGGCAACAGTCTTTTAAAAATCATATTGAGCAAGATCGAGGGACTGCTGATTAATAGCCTTTGCGGCAGGCACTTGGAAGGAGAAAAAAAAAAGTAATGATATAAAATGTATATAATGATAGTTATGTGTTAGATTTTTTAAGTTACTAGCATAGATTATAAGTAATTCTTACTAACAAAATGATATGGTTTAAAAAAAAAAGGAAAACTGAAATAAAGTATTAATAATTAATAAAAGCAGGAAATAGTAAGTGCGTCATACTGTTCATCATTATTACACAATATTTACGCCATCTTGTCTACTGATCGTAAAATTTTCATGCCTTAAAAAACCTATTCGCTTTACTTTTTAAATTTTCAATAAAACCATTAAACCTTGAAAATATCAATTTAAAGAAAAACCTTCGAATCATCTACCAATATCAACTGCAAACCTTTATTTCAAATCTTAAACGGAAAACAATCAAGCTATCATATAATAATAAGATAAAACGATTAATTTTGTTGTATAATTGTTTTTATCTTGTTGTTTTTATTATAATTAATCCGATATCGACGCGTCTACGAAATTATGATATCAAAGATTTATTTTAAAAATACGTATTTTCAGAAATAAAATTATTGCTTATATAAATGGAAGAGCTCACGGCTCACCGGGTGTCAAATGGTTACCGGAGCCCGTAGACATCTATTAACGTAAATTCCGTCACCCACCTTGATATGTGAGTTCTAAGGTCTCAGTTTTTACAGCACAACTGCTGCACCACTCTTCAAACCAAAACATATTACGGCTTCACGGCAGAAATAGGCAGGGTGATGTTACCCACCCGTACAGGCTCACAAGATGCCGGTAAATTTTTTGTATTTCTAATAATAAAATAAAATATGTTGTGAGCTCGCACAAGATAATGCCACTATTCTTCCTATTATTTTCCCAAAACAGTCCACATTGCAACACAATTGTTTTTTTTTTTATGATTGAAGGATTACTGGTGGCCCGGAGGCCTTTCCAGTTTCACCAGGACAGGTGGGCGAGCAAAGGCTCAGCCAGGAGGGGTGGGATTTGCTAACAGCTACCCGAGCGCCTCCGAAGGAGACCTAACAGCTCAAGAGTAGCTGCTTCGCAAATGAATCTACTACCGGATCGGAATCGCGACCCGCTGAGAAGATCCGGCGAGAAAGTCAGCGAGCTGATTCATGGGTTAGGTTGCACGGCGAACTCTTTGTCGAGTTCGACGAGTACGGTTACCGAGGTCCCTAAGCCTGCTCCTAGTGTTAGAGCTGAAGGCGTCTAATGCAAAAGTTATTGGATCTGATGGATCCGTAAAGACGTGTCTAGGGCGTCGACGGTGACTGGCTCCTGCGTGATCAGGATTCGGGGAGTAGTCCGCGGCGGCAACGATAAGGCGATTATCATGACGCATAGCCTTATCGAAGTACCGTTCCGACGCTGACTTCATGTATTTCTGGATAGATTCGAGGCCCAGGTCGTCGTGTAGGTCAACGCGGGATTGTAGAGATTGGAGGGTGTCTATGTGTGTGCGGGCCGCGTGAGCGAACACCACACTCGCGTAAGTCATGACGGGCCTTATGCAAGTTTTGTAAAGTGTCACCTTGTTCCGAAGGGACATTTTACTCCGCTTACAGATCATGGGGTAGAGTCTACCGAGAATAAACGCGGCACGGTCACGGACTGATTTTATATGTGGGCGGAATGTCATCGATGCATCCAGGATAACGCCCAGGTACTTGACCTTCCTGGCCCAGGGTATGGGTTGTCTAAAGAGAGTAATCGAGGGTGTGAGATTCCTCCTCCTAATCCGGGAGGAAATCCGTGTGGAGCTTCCCCTCTGAAATAGCACCGCAGTACTTTTCGCTGGGTTGATGTCTATGCGCCATTTTCGGAACCACTGTTCTAGGGCTAGGGCTACGCTCTGAAGCTTCTTCGCGATTAGGGACTTGTTTCTACTGGAATAGTAAACAGTCGTGTCGTCGGCGAATAAAGCTAAATGGGTCGGCGGCGACCGGGGAATATCGTTAACGAATAAGCTAAATAGGAGGGGTGAGAGGACAGAGCCTTGCGGGACTCCACCTGTGAGAGGTCGTGGGGAGGAGCGGGTTCCCTCGACTCGATATCGAAAAGAGCGGTTCGACAAGAAGTCCCGTATGATGAGCACGAGACTATCCGGCACGCCCATGTTGAATAGTTTGAAAATCAAACCGTTGTGCCAGACTTTGTCGAACGCTTTTGCGACGTCGAAGAAGAGAGCTCCCGTGTATAACGGTTTTGGTCGATTAAGCCCCACAAGAATGTGCTCTGTGAGGTGGTGCACCTGTTGAACGCATGAGTGATTTGTACGGAATCCGAATTGTTCATCGATGAGAATGCCCTTGGATGAGACGAAGTCTCTGAGGCGTTTGTAGAGCAGACGCTCATACAGTTTGCCTAGAGACATGAGGAGGCTAATCGGGCGGTAGCTCGTCGGATGATTTTTTGGTTTACCGGGTTTATGTATGCCGATAACGTCCGCTTCTTTCCACACCACGGGAAAGATACAGTTCGCCATAGCGGCATTGAAAATAGATGCCAACACCACGATGAGTTGGACGGGTAGAAGTTTAATAACGCGGTTGGATATACCGTCGGAACCGGGAGCCTTGCGAGGACGTAGGTCTTTGATCAAGTCTTTAACTTCCATCGGGGTGACGGGTGGTAACGCATCCGAGGGTGGCAAGGAGGCTCTGCGTTCTACCTCACTGTCAACTAATTCTACATGAACAGGGTTCACGGATTGAGTGCTGGGCGTGCACTGGGTTTGCAATGTATCGGCCAGCAGCTCTGCTTTTTCGTCATCATCGAACGCCGCGAGTCGGCCTGAGGGGCCTACGAGGGGGGGCATAGTTACTACTGTATCCGATTTGAGAGTACGAGCTAAGCGGTAGTAAGACCTTTGGGAGGGCGCGAGTCCTTCTAAGAAATAAGACCATCTGGCATCTCGGACTTCGGCGATGCGAGACTTTACGTCGCGTTGTAGGGCACGCATTGGAATACGATTTTCCGCGGTAGGATACCTGTCGTATGCGCGGATCGACGCGTTCTTAGCTCTAAGGAGTTCCTTAATACCGTCGGGCAATTTGAAGCGGTAAAGAAAGTCCTCCGCTACAACTTGTTTCGACGACCTATCTAATGTCGAGGTGATGTGTGAGGTTAAGATGTCTATGGCTTCAGCGGTGTCCTGAGGAGACGGGGTAGAGTCCGGGCTAAACGGGAACGATGGTGGATCACATTCAGCCAGGCTGATGCCCAGCATGTGCCAATTTACGTACTGTGTACTTTACGTCTGGGCGTATTTTCTAGGCTTACAGAGATCTGACTTCGCATGTCAATTTTTTACGCTACCTTTTTTGAAGTAATACTTCTAATGCGACTTCCAACAAGGTTGCGTTAAACGTTTAACGCTTCTGGGGAGGGGGAATAGAAAGAGACAGAGCGAGAGTGAATGCGTGGCACTCGAACGCATGCGCATTGGATATCTGTGCCGTCACGAGCGCCCAATATTTTAATGAAGTATTTAAAAAAATATATATATTTTTCTATCTTTAATTTAAAATATATATAATATAAATGTTGAAGATGTCGCATCTCTTATACACAGCATTAACTATTACAAGAGCAATCTGATTTAAGGATGAAAAATGAAGAAAACCACAATACTACACATCGAAAAAGAAGTTTCACTTCATTCACGTGCACCAAGCTGCAAGCGCATCGTTTTTTTTAACGGATACCCCGTCGAGTACCCGAGGGGTAACGGAGCGGGTTATGTCGGACTCTGGCGCCTCCAGAGAGGTAGAGAGGGAGGAGAGAAGGACAGGTCCTCCACCTCCTCCAATTTCAAATTTATCATTTTAATCACCGTACTACTCATTCCACATGCATACGTTAACATTTATATAGTCATGACGTAAGAAATAAAACAATCAACATATATATATACAAGCGTTTATTTTCATAAAGAAACACAAAGTTTTTCGCGAACATTCAAGTAACGCAGTAGCACTATCTTAGCCGAACGATTATTCGAAAACAGGTACAACAATAAATTAACAACACAATGCATAAATAGGCCCGTAATGCTGTAATTTAGGCCATTAGGAATCGAAGGCGCACACATCCAAAGACTTAATTTGAAGATTTATGAATAAGTTTGTGTTATTGTTCTATTTCACGTTCAATTGAGAAATGAGTTCGGTTTTATTAAATCTTGAATAAACTTCCTTCTTTTTTTTTGCTTTTGTTCGACTTAAGCATCGCGGCGTTAATCTGTAACCTTGTTTTCTTGTTTGAAAATTTTGAAGCCAATACAATAATATTTAGTTTGGGATCTTTAAACAACATTCAAACCTGTAATTGTTAAAAGCCGATTTTCTCTTATTTCTCTCCGTATTGATTATTTTCAATTAACATGATTTCAATTCATATGAAATACATAAAATCGTGAGCTATCGACCGAACAATTATTTTTATAAGAAGAGATAGCAGCTCATTAGCAGTTTTATTAATTTGATTTGTTCTAGAAAAAGTTATCAAAAAAAGACACACTAACGAATCCATTGTCAAACATCCGCCTTCGATTGGTTTCATATAATTCAATCGAAAATATTTAAAATACCGTTTATGTTTTTCAAGGAAAAAAATATCAAGTATTCCTACAGCAACCATTTGTACCAAACCTTTTTAATTGTTTTTTGATTAAATTATACCATATTAAATAAACACAATTTAAAAAAATATTTATCTTCAAAAAAATCATCAATTATAAAACGAACATGTCATTTTTGTGTGGTGGGTATTTCTTTATACGTCAATAAATTAGACATTAAGATATGATTAAAGAAAAATAAAGACATAATTGCTCTTTGAGTTTTATCAACGGAACGAATCACTAATACGCAAAAATATAAATCTTTTTCTGGTCCAAAAACATAAACAAACTTTTGTGTGTTTAATATATATTTTAACTTAAATTAAAAGTAAAAAATTTGGAAACAAAAAGTATACGTCCACGAAAACTTCACATTAAAACATTACATTTTCAAGCATCATACAACATCATTTCAATATTTAGAGGGTTCCATGGCATGGAATGTAATAAATATTACTACCAGCCATTTTGTCCAGCTTTTACATAAATCAAAATATCTTTGGAACGTTTTAAGAACTAAGAGGTATTAAAAATTCGCTGCCGAAATAGGCAGCAAAGTGCCTTTTTTGGGATTGGGGCGAATCTCCTCACAAGATAACCGCTGCGAAGGATAGGCACTCAATACGGAAGGCAATAGGCTATCCACCCACTAGGGTTCATAATACACCATACACCAAATTCACCCATACGCTCTGCTAATGATACAAATTTGAATTAAACTAACGCTGTCAATTGTGCCTTAAGCTTTATAGCAAATTCCCTAGTGTTGAGATTACTTCTGCTTTTTCATGACTGCATACCCAAGATTTTTTTGTTAGTTGTGTTACTTGACACACACACACACACAAACGCGTATATACTCTTTTGTTTATTGTTAAAGTCTGTGATCAAATTGAGAATAGATTAATTATATTTATCTTTAATATTATAGTCTATATTGGCGAAATCTGTGATTATAGAACAATGATGATTATAGAAATGTGACAATAAAACCATAATAATGTTTCATAACCATAATAAAAATACATTAAATCAATAAAAGAAATATGACACACACACGCACGCGCATACATACTCTTTGTTAATTGTCAAACTTTTGTTATTCTTTAGAGTCTGTGGTCAAATTGAGAATAGATTAATATTGTTTGTCTTTAATATTATTTGTCTACAGTGTAGTCTTGGCGAAATCTTGATTATAGGAAATAAAATAATAGTATTTGACAATAGAACCATGATAATGTTCAAACTTATAATTTCAATTAATTATAGTCGAATTTCGACTACCGGGGGACCACTAGTAGTTACAAAAATATGAACATTTTTCAACGTATTTATTTAACGTAATCGCGAAAAACAATTTTTTTTAACACACTGTGGATTACTTCAGTTTTAGTACACACGATATTAAGCCTTGGTTAACAATATATTAGATTTATTTTTGTACACTCCAAATGTGTTGATGACCACGAAGCTGAGATAAAATTGATCTAGTTTTATAGTTTTCCTTTCCAGAAAAGGCAGTTCCAGAGATATCTTGATTAATGTTAAAATTTGAAGCTATGTTAAGAGCATGGAAGATTATATTGTGGTCATCGTCTTGACCAATTCATTTGGCACTATGAAATCTCTAATATCGAATTTGAATAACAAACACGAATCCAACATAAGTTGATCTGTACATTCGAATTACATAGATAAGAACATACGTAAAAAGAAGATAATGTTTTAAATTTCTATAAGATTCTTACGTTCGAATAATTTGAAAATAGAAAAATAAATTTGCATAAAGAATTTGTTTACAATTTTATATAATATAAATATTATAGTTTGATTGAAAACGCTTTCACGAATTATCTTTACGATTGTTTAATTTTCGGAGTATCAAATTGACGTCATGCAAATGGAATCGAGAGATCTTTCACTAAATGTTTTATTTTTATTCTTAATTTGAATACTTTGACCTTTTTGCATCGTAATTCTCGAAGATTCCAGATGCACTGATGTCAGAATATGATTCTTTTCATTGTTCAGGATACAGTCACATCAAAAACTGTTTTCAAACAAATTATCCCGAGAAAACGTCAGAACAACATACACAGTTTCCGTATAATGCGGGTCTTATTTGGACCTAAATCGTTTGAATCTCAGCCAAAATTTATTACTGATCTCGACGATGCTCCTTAGGTATAGCACGGATACATATCTGGCCGCTTTCACACATATTCACGGAATTAGTGAACGTAATAAAAAACCATCATATCGTCGTTGTCAAACCAAAATCTGCTTAGTGCACTTTTTGAGATTTTTACTTTTTGATCTTTTCGTATAGTTCACAGCCCTATCTACCGTATAAAAAAAAACTGTTATGTGTCTATAGCTTTAACATTTATCTATAGCTTTCATTTGATATAGTTCTTAAAAATTCACCTTCATATAAAATCTTATACGAAAATTTTTTTACTCGTTAATTCAAAATAGAGTTATTGCACATAGGTAGCAGATTTTGATTTGACAGCGACGTTATTCAAAATTCGATTAAAAAAAAACAATAAATACAGATAAAAAAAAAACATCTAAAAAACAGTGCATCAATAATACAGCAACACTACACACTATCACCTATATTTAGTGTTTAATATCAATATATATAAAAGTGAACAAGAGGCACTATATAGGTTCAAATACGCAGGTTCATTATAAGCGTAGTCAGTGTAACATCAAATATTTCGCACGTTCAGAATTAAAATGACACAACATAAATACTATCTTATAATACAATCGTAGGGAAATCGAACAAGACCTAACGTGTTTGTGTTTCAAGGTGGTCATGTTACAGTAGTCGCGAAACAATGTGAAGGATCATTCATATGTATATAAATTAAAATAAGTCATAACTTAAAGGTCTTAGTTACCAGGTCATAAAATCCCTTAAAAAAAATACATATGTAAACAAAAAGTCGGTTGAAAAAAAAAACTTTTGTAACGCACTTTGAATTAAAGCAGCGGTTGAAAATAGTTGGGGATTTGAAAATATTTAACGAGACCATCTCGTGCAAAACCCAAAGTATACTAAACACTTACAATTCAATTTCTAATTGTGTCACTTTAATTTTTTGTTTTTTTTTTTTTAATTGCGATTTAATTACTATATAAATACAGATTATCTATATTACGTTTACTAACAGCGAACAGAGTTTACGCAATACATTGTTGCATACAATCAAATAGACATTTGAGAAATGCGCTCCCCGCGAAGATCGTAGCGAAACAATCTGTTCCACCATCCACTTTAACGTGTGATTTAAAATTGCTGAAAAGTAACCGTGGCTCTTCCTTAACTCGACTCCAACTCTTCCTCCACTCGGGGGAAATAGTAATGTAGTAATCTATATCGACGCTTGAAAGGCAAACGTGACTAAGCGACAATAACTGCTTTATACATAAATGATAGGCAATAACCATATTCGATGCGGAACAAAAAAATATTTATATAGGTCTATTAAAAAACATTTCAATCCTACAGCTAGATTCGTTAAAATAGATTTTTTTTCAGGTATTTCCACTTTAAATTAGTCTACTGTAAAGTTCACGCATTGTCGCTTAGTCACGTTTGCCTTACAAGCGTCGATATGATACTGAAATAAAAACGCATATAACAGTAAACACCTGTGATACGATGAGAAAGAAAAATAAACTCTCGCTACCAGCATTAGAGTTTTAAAATGAATACAAAAAAATTTTAAGGATCCGGTTAACTGGAAAATGTTCACGATTGATTTCCACGGTGAAGGAATAACATCGTGTAATAAAAATGAAACCCGCAAAATTATAATTTGCGTAATTACTGGTGGTAGGACCTCTTGTGAGTCCGCACGGGTAGGTACCACCACCCTGCCTATTTCTGCCGTGAAGCAGTAATGCGTTTCGGTTTGAAGGGTGGGGCAGCCGTTGTAACTATAATTGAGACCTTAGAACTTATATCTCAAGGTGGGTGGCGCATTTACGTTGTAGATGTCTATGGGCTCCAGTAACCACTTAACACCAGGTGGGCTGTGAGCTCGTCCACTCATCTAAGAAATAATAATAAAAAAAAAAAAAAGCTGACACACGTGAGTACGGTGGCCGACAACACCTTATTTCAGGTTTATGGCCTTGAATAGGCAAACCAGAGTCCGCAGACAGCCTTTTGTTGTAACGCTTAGATGGGTGGACGAGCTCACAGCCCACCTGGTGTTAAGTGGTTACTGGAGCCCAAGCCTATAGACATATACAACGTAAATGCGCCACCCATTGAGATATAAGTTCTAAGGTCTCAGTATAGTTACAACGGCTGCCCCGCCCTTCAAACCGAAACGCATAACTGCTTCACGGCAGAAATAGGCAGGGTGGTGGTACCTACCCGTGCGGGCTCACAAGAGGTCCTACCACCAGTAAAAGCTCAAGGTGAATTCCGCTATCGACCTTGAAAACATGGGTCGAAGTCTGAATTATATCTCGTATTATATTATCATTGGATTGATGACAGTTTATACATAATTATGTGTAGGTAGGTACTATTGATAATTATGACAAATATAACAAGCTAATGAGATTTCCGCCTAATATCCTTTGGTTGGGCACTGCAATTCAATTTCTGATCTTTAAGACTGTTTAGATGACTACTTAACTAGGGATTAGAGGGGGGTCTATGAGCTCACTTATCGAACTTACATACAAAAATAATCGTTTTTTATCTATACTAATATTATAAAGAGGAAAGATTTGTTTGTTTGTTTGTTTCGAATAGGCTCCGAAACTACTGGACCGATTTGAAAAATTCTTTTTCCATTAGAAGCCGACATTGTCCCTGATGAACATAGGCTACTTTTTTTAAATTTTTTTATATTTTTTTTTTGGTTTCATGTGTGTTTTTATGTTTCCGAAGCGAAGCGAGGGCGGGTCGCTAGTTATTATATAAGAAGTAATTAACAGTAATTTATTAATCAAGCAATGTTCGGGGAGATGACGGCCACGTCACCGCATCATACGAGAAGTCAGCCGAAATCATGATTTATTACGAGACTTGCAATAAAACAAAACAGTAATGCTATGTTTTTTTTTTCTTAATTTCCTAGTTTTTTTTTCAGTTGATCTTCCACCGAGCGGATTGTCGGTTATGCTAATTAGACCAACGGTCTTGAATGTTGATATTCAGAACTCGTATATATGCAAACTTATCTTCAAAAAAAAGTTAGAACGATTCAAGTTTTTTTCAAATTTCTTCTTCTTTTCTATTTAAGTAGCCACTGTAGCGCGAGATAGAGAAATATATAGAGCTATTCAGACAACAAATAGACAATTAAGACGAACATAAATAAATATATCTACTTTTTTTTTCTTTTCTAGATGGTTAGACGAGCTCACAGCCCACCTGATGTTAAGTGGTTACTGGAGCCCATAGACATCTACGACGTAAATGCGCCACCCACCTTGAGATATAAGTTCTAAGGTATCAAGTATAGTTACAACGGCTGCCCCACCCTTCAAACCGAAACGCATTACTGCTTCACGGCAGAAATAGGCAGGGCGGTGGTACCTACCCGCGCGGACTCACAAGAGGTTCCTACCACCAGAAAAGCATATGTATGGAGCATTTATGTATGTACCATTAATCAAATGTCTAATTCAATGTCACTTATAGAACATGTCTAATACGAAACGACGAAAAGCTCTCATTAAACACCTACGTACATACATACATATATTAAAAATTATTTATTCATAATGCGACTATTATCGTAAGGTATCGTCTTTCACAACAGATTTATCTTCATAATACATTATATTCTGATTAGTATTTTTCGAATTAGGCACTCGTTACGTTGACCTTGAAATTGTTAAACATCAATTCAATTATGCTGACACAAAGCTAACAACAAACAAACGCTGTTCAAGTTCTCGTGTTATTGTTTATATATCAACGCTTGAAAGGCAAACGTGACTAAGCGACAATAACTGCTTTATACATAAATGATAGGCAATAACCATATTCGATGCGGAACAAAAAAATATTTATATAGATCTATTAAAAACATTTCAATCCTACAGCTAGATTCGTTAAAATAGATTTTTTTCAGGTATTTCCACTTTAAATTAGTCTACTGTAAAGTTCACGCATTGTCACTTAGTCACGTTTGCCTTACAAGCGTCGATATAATTAATTCCCTTATATGCTCTACATAGGAAAGTAAGTAATACCTGTGTTATTACTACATAATATAAAACAAAGTTGCTTTCTCTGTCCCTATATCCCTATGTATGCTTAAATCTTTAAAACTACGCAGCGGATTTTGATGCGGTATTTTTTAATAGATAGAGTGATTGAACAGGAAGGTTTATATGTATAATACTATCCATTAAATAGTGGAGAAATCAATGATAAATTACAGTTTCCGAAGCGAAGCGAGGGCGGGTCGCTAGTATAGTATATAGTGTGTTATTTAGCTACATCAATTAAGAAACGCACAAATCATAGCTAGGGATAGTAAGGCATTACACAAAAACTTAGAGCCGGCGATGTATTCATAGTAACAAGCAGGCGTTCCTAACTCACAACAACAAGACTAAAACCAACCCGACGCGATGGAAGCAAAGCGAACATTTAATTCCTAGCACATGCCTTTAGTCCTTCAGATATCTAGTGACTTACACGGTCAATCACTATTGGAACTAAAAGTTTTTGTTAAATTCTCCTATCAACGTCAAATATTTTATGGAAGCACTAAACTTGCTTATGTCGAAGGCAACTAAATTTATAGCATGCCTGATGGGAAGCGGATTGGCTATGGCAGTACACAAACAAGCCACCGCCTACTGGTAACGACTTAAGGAAGCTTATTTGACACGTCAAAGCGCTGCAGAATCACAGCCAATCACAAATAAGTCGTTCAATCCAGAGTTAAAAATTAAGTGACTGAAAGAATCTCCGGAAACCCAATAAAAATATTTAGACAACACGAGCAAAAGTAGTTAGTTCAAAATATATTGTATTTCTATTGTTACGCCGGTAAGGGTAACGCCGAATAGTCGAACAAATATCGAAGGATCTAGTAGCACCTAGAACGCTCGAGAAGTACAACGCCATCTGTTGTCAGATAGCGGAAACACAATACTGGAGATGTGTGGAATATTCTCGATAATTCTAGGGATGTGGTATTGGCTATAAAACCGTTGCAGGGATGACACGCAGTCAGTTAGTAATCGGAACTACTCGAAGCGATACTACTCGAACTTGTGATTCGGTAGGAATTTATTTATCCCGAACCGCAGCGCGTAGCACTATTATTATTTTATATTTGGTCTGTAAATCAGCATAATTAAATTGAGATGTAACGGACACAACGAGTCACTACATTTAGTCCTAACATCATTTATATTATTTACAATAATGAATATGTATATAATAATCGCACGTAATTCATGCATGCTCCAACTATGTTAAAAAACTATTGTATTGTAAAGAAAACAAGAACAATAAATGCTAAAGACGCCTTGAGCATTTATTGTTTTTTTTCGAATACCACTCGAAAGCTAAACCACTTTATTCGCTTGGCCTAAATAGCAATTTCGATTTGCTTACTGTAATTTAGCGCTGCTTTACGCCGCCATTTTTAATCACCAAAAATTATTTTTAAGCCATTATAAAAAATTGAAAATTAGACAGCAAATACTGGATAAGAGAATAAAATTGATGCTTTACTAATTCTCGTCCCTCTTTACTGATGTAGACTATCACGCTTTCATTCAAAATTTGGTTGCACATTGTTCGTAATATGATTTGGAATTTATTAAAAGTTCAACCTATAAAAATTTCCGACTAAATATTTACTGCAACCTATTCCGTCATTTTTATTGGCTATCGATTCTCCATAAAATAAGGTCGATTAAAAATTTCGACTTCTTGAATGCAACCACATTCCCAAATCCTCACTCAAAATTATTGATCTAAATTTTCAAGTCATCAAATGTTTTTCGAATTGATAATTTTTGTTTTTGGTCATTAATAATTAGCGTGATCAAAATCTTTCTGGCTCCTGCAAAGTTACATGAACATATGCACGTCCAATTTTCTGATGTGGTCCGCGGCAAGTTATCAAGGTGTCTTAATTATAACAATGTCGTCTATATAGAACTACAATTCACTAACTTAAAATATACTATGCTATGCGTGATATGTTTGCATGTGAGGCGAATAATTTTAAGCTAACAGTATAGTTCTAAGCCTTCACACCGACCTCATACAAATTTAGGCGAAATTGTCCATTGTTTGTTTCCTTAAAAATACAGTTCATTATGAACTGCATTGTCCCGTGACGTTCCCGATATGTTAAGACTTATAATTCTAAGACAAAATTACGTCTACAGATAGATTCTATAATATTTTTATAACAAGTGATATGTTGTTGGAGGCATCACTCCTTTCAATAATTATATTAACATAGTTATTTTTTACGTAGCTTAATTTTTAATATGAAACTTACAGCGTATTTCTAGGTATGGACTCAGCGCAATTCAACACTTTCATTTAGCTTACAACTAAAAATACACTAGTTTTTTTTTTTATTGAAATAAAAATATACAAAACGTGTTTTTATCGAAAACAACGAACATCAGATAACACTATATTAATAGGAGAATCGCTAAAATTAAATTCGAAATAACTATCAAAATTCCTATTATGTTTTTTCCTATACAAGTTACTTATATGGTGTATTTGAACAGTGCTGTGCCTGTAAGCGCAGCTGTTGCTATGACGTGGAAGCCGAGAATTTTGCGAGATGGCCACAAAGAAGAAACAGAATTCGTACAATTCTTCGGCGGCTCTGGTTTATCTGGAAACAAATGAAAATTTTTTTTGAAAAAAGTAATTAAGGTCGAGACAGACTTACGATTACGCATATCTCTCTGATAGTGGTATGCGCTTCTGCACTCTCCAAATACCAAATATATGCGTATGATAGCATATATCATGCCCTAATCACGCATATCAAGGTTACCAATCTCGAGACGGTGATATATGAAATAAGTTGCAAATTATATTATAAAAGGATATAATGTAGTAAGCCTGCTATTTTTTCATAGGGCTTCAAAATTTCAGATGTGCAAGCAAAACGTGATTATGATCTACACACAAACCTATGATGAACACAAAACCTATTTCCTTATATATTCCCAAATTAAGAGAATTAATATTCATTACAAGCTTTATCATTAGCGGTAACAAAGTTTTATCACACACGTGCAGTTACCAAGTTTCATTCGTTTAATCTAATACGCACCTGTGTGATATCTCGACTGGAAAAAAACGTATTAATTAATCAATAATTAGCATAGAGTGACACATCGTCTCCAAATTAACATTTTCAGATTACAATACTAAGGCGTGTCGTCAATTCTACCTATCAGCCATGAGTTTCCGTTGCTACAATTCTAATGTGGCTGTGAATTTCACTTCATTCCTCAAGGTAGAACTCTCTTTGTGATATCTATGGGCTCTGGTAACTGGTTAACACCAGGTAGACCATGACTCATTGTGCTCATCTACAATAATAAATGAATAAAACCAAGCAAGCTCTTTTTTAATACGAGTATACTACTATTTATGAATGATTACACAAATTACTCAAACATTGACCAGTCTTGAACACACTTTAATTTAATATAGATATATTTTCTTACACCATGTGATGAGACGAAATGAAAATAAGGTTGGTAAGAGAGTGTTAACTATGAATGTGGAAGGATATAGAGGAAGAGGTAGACCTAACAAGAAATGGATGGATTGCGTGAAAGACGATATGGGTAAGAGGGGAGTGAGCGAAAAAATGGTATATGATAGAAGAGTACGGAAGGAGAAAACATGTTGCGCCGACACTAGGTGACTGGGAGAAAGGTAGGATAATCATGATGATGATAATATTTTCTTACACCAATCCAATCTCTAAAAACTGCTTTTATCACAAACTTTTGCCAATGCCAAATATAAATCAGGTATATATTTTTTTTAAATAATAATAAAGATAAATCAGTACTGGAGACTGAAGTTTTAGTGTACAGTGAAAGTGTCCAAGCAAAAATTAGTACTCACTGGTAGCAGCCATTAACTGGGGGAGATGCTTCTGCCAAAAAGCGCACTGCTTAACGCGTAGACCACGACCAACTGAACTGGAGTTCACGGCCAGTGATAAATATTCTCGTCCAAAGGCCGTGTGAACCGGCCAATGTATCTTCGTCATTTCGCCGTTTGGATTCAGAGACGGATTTCTGAAAGTTATTCAAGTAAAAAAATCATTTTAAAACAACTGAATATCGTAAAAATAATAATTCTAAATCAATTTAATCATTTTATTCAATCTTGACAAAAAATACATACCCAGATCTAGCAAAGTTTGCCCAATATCTCATTAAGCGTTTGCTGAATTCGACTTCTTCCGGCGAATAATTTTTCCCGGGATTGAGAGGCTCCCCGAACACATAGTTTATCTCGTCTGCATGCATCACACCAGTCCAGGACGGCCAAGGGTTATTCTTACTTCGATGCTTGTAATAATAAGTGTAAACATTATTACCAGTTTCTGCATAACGATGGGCAAATTCATTTACTCCACAAGTGAAATGATAGTCTCCGACCATTTTGTCGAGAGCGTTGCGATTCTTTACCGGATCTTCAGGATTCAACCAATCAGTGTACTCGTATATGATAGCCTGCCTTGCTACGTCATTAACATACGGATTGAGTTCTCTTACTGCTTGAAGAAACTGTTCCCGGCTAATTCCAACGTTCTCCTCTTTTGGAAACAATTCAGTTAGGTAATAGAGTATAAAATAATATCCTTCTTCGGTATTCGATCCCATAAGAATATTTGTTTTCTTGAAGTTTTGATGAGCTAACGATCTTACCGGCATCTCATCCAGAAACGATCCATCGATGATAGGAACAAACGGAAATTCACATATACCCAATGTCCCCCACTCATTATTAACTAATTCATCCGCATTCTTTTTTCGCAAGCATTCTATCATAGGAGCCAAATCCGATCTTGAATGTGGACAGTGGACAGCTTCAGCTAATCTTATGCCACGCAGAATACTTTCTTCTCTCGAAATTATAGCCCATGGAGCAGTGGCGGCTCCAGACTGCATGATAGCTTGAGAGAACAAGTTCCTCGACAAGGGAGACAGCAAATGTAAAGACACCGACACAGCTCCCGCTGATTCTCCAAATAATGTTATGTTGTGTGGATTCCCTCCAAAATAGCCAATGTTATCTTTCACCCATTGCAATGCCATCAGCTGATCAAATAGCCCAGCATTCCCAGGGACATCCGCCGTATCGAAAAACAAGAATCCAAGTGATGCAACTCTGTACTGCATGGACACGTACACAACTTTTTCTTCCGAAACAAGTATCTTTGGGTCGTAAACATCTAAAGTGGCTGTACCGGAATAAAAGCCTCCCCCAAATACCCATAGCATAACCGCAGCATTCTTTGGACGTGGTCGAGGTGTCACTATGTTAATATAAAGACAATCTTCCTGCATATCTGTATTGGGATTCCACATCATGGCTCCGGGAAAATCACCGAATACCGTGTCTACTATTTGGACGCAGGAATGTGGCAGTGTTGTTGTGTTAAGAATTTCATCCCCCCAATCTTCGACGGGTCTTGGGTGCCTGAACCTTAAATCGCCCATAGGTTTTTGTGCATAAGGGATTCCGAACCACGCGTCGACCTTCTTTCCAGTTGCTGAAGTCAGCGTAATTCCTCTCACCTTTCCCTTCCTAGTGCGAATAACTAGAGGGTCCTCTTCGTCTCCTTTTTCTGAGACCGGCTCATCGGCCATGAGCTCCGTGGCTCGTTCGTGATTAGAGTAAAATCTCTCCTCATACTTGGTTCTCTTGGACGAAGTTTCCGCATCACTGGCGCGTTTAGACGAAGTTTCGTGGTCTTCGAGTCTTGGTAGGATGGTATCGAGTTCGGGGTTGTATCGGACGGCCTCGCCGTGGCCGTGGTAGGGCTGCGGAGGCGCCGGCGCGTGGTGCCTCGCCCGGTGCTCGTGCGGACCGGCAAGGGTGCGCGCCGCCAGCGCCGTGAGTGCTGCCAACACCACGCGCATACCGTCGCTGGCACCTACACCCACAAACACCGCCTGAAAAATAAATAGTAGAATTGTAGTTACGAAATTTAGTAAAATTATTTTTTATTTTTTTGTTGCCCTTGTAGGCAGTCGAGCATATTGCCCACCTGATGGTGAGTGGTTACTGTCGCCCATGGACTTCAGCAATGCCAGAGGCAGAGCCAAAACGCTGCCTACCTTTAATATTACATTCGCACACATTCAAATTAATTGAATCATGATTTTGTAAAATAAGATGTTCAAAATTATCGCAACGTTGAATATCTTGCAACAGATAGACAGAATAAAGGAGCTTTGATTAGTATTTAATCAAATGTGATGCTTGTAATAATCATAGAACCATGGAAACGACGTGTCAACATAAAAAGCATCCAAGCAAGTATCCAACGCCTAACAAAACAATAAATAAGGTACAACAAAACAATTCACCGGATATTTAGGTCGGGGGAACGTGAAAAATTATATTATTCTCCGCTCGGAAAGTACCTCTCGGGTCTGGTTTTGTGCAACAACAGGTGATTCATCAAGCCGCGACAATAGCCCCGAGGTATTGTCCCGGATGTATTACAGACGAGATATAAAAATTAAACAGACGGGTAAATCTAAAGTAAGCCTATTGTGAGCACGTTAAATTGTCCAATGGAGCATTTCAACGGGAAATTATGAAGCACATACGTAAGATGAACACTTTGTTGTATTTTTTTGTGATAGCATCAGTCGCATAGGCACCCGACACAGAAGATACATATGCGAATGTATAACCACCAAATAACGCAAAGATATCATAAAGGATACAGGAAAGCCCGCACCTACAATCGAGACGAATGCCATAACAAATTATATTAAACTTGGCACAACTGGTGGTAGGACCTCTTGTTAGTCCGCACGGGTAGGTACCACCACCCTGCCTATTTCTATCGTGAATCAGTAATGCGTTTTGGTTTGAAAGGTGGGGCAGCCGTTGTACTTTAAAACTGAGACCTAGGAACTCATATCCCAAGGTGGGTGGCGTATTTACGTTGTAGATGTCTATGGGCTCCAGTAACCACTTAACATCAGGTGGGCTGTGAGCTCATCCACCCATCTAAGGAATAAAAAAAATCGAAGTTTAACCTAAATCACTGATACTTTAGAGCTTTAAATTCATTTTATGAATTCAATATATTCTCTCTTTAGTTTTGTTTTTAGCTTTTTTTGTAAAGGTGGTAGTAAAAAGTATTGTTTTTATGGCATGCACTAAAGCTACCCATTGAACATACGAAACAAAGAACAAATAAACAAATTCCCTCAGCTTTTTCTATCAGTGAGTACCTCGTAGTCACAGCGTCAGATGTTTTAAAATTCATATCTAGTTACAAGAAAGGCAAAGACAAAACAATAAGTACCATATTATAATGTGCTTAACAATCAATTTTCTTTTCTTTCTTGTTGATTGGCTTCAGTGCTTCAGATTAAGCTTTAGTGCTATCAATTGAAAAATCGACTTTTCAACAAAAAAATGATAAAGGGGCTTTTCTACAAACCAATAAAAAATTTAAAATATCGCTGACTTTATGGATGTTTTGGGCTTGATACATATATTTGTTTGATTGTTATAATCTCACATATTTTGAACAATACATGATATCGGAGGATCTAATCTAAGAATTCCTCCGAATAACAATCTAACTTTAAATCGAAGCTATTTTTAGTAAGCTATTTCGGTTTTATAGCTATGATTGTTAGTTAGAAGCTGTTACCAGAATCGATTCTGTCTAGTTGGAATATGCGTTATGTATAATCAACCCTAATTTTGCAGTTACAGTTACAGTCGTCCATGACCAAGAAAACTGTAAACCACTCGAAACACAATGACCGTATTAAAAGGGAGATTAAACCGTAAAAATACTTTTAATTATGTGTACGGTTCGCGAAATCCGAAGAGAATATTACATTAACTAAAATCTTATTTTATTTTGTGGCTACCGCGTTGATTTTTTCCCATCTTACCTTAGTTACCACCGACCTTTGTCCGTGAGTTAATAGGGGAACCACCACCTCGCCTATTTCTGCCGTGAAGCAGTAATGCGTTTCGGCTTGAAGGGTGGGGCAGCCGTTGTAACTATACTGAAACCTTAGACCTTAAATCTCAAGGTGGGTGGCGCATTTACATTGTAGATGTCTATGGGCTCCAGTAACCACTTAACACCAGGTGGGCTGTGAGTTCTTCCACCCATCTATGCAATAAAAAATAAAGTCTATGCCGAGTGATACGCAACAATATTGTTGGAGCAAGCCAAAAGCCAGTATGACTATGGTATAGTATATATGATATAGGAAATAAAACGAAGCGAAAATTTTAATAAAAATAAAAAATACCTTCTTTAGTTTCCTTTAGGATTTTTAAAAGGACGTGCGCATCTTTCTCTGTCAACAATAATTCTCACAAACACTCTATAAATAATGACTATTTTCGTTTGCAAGTGATCAATAACGGGAAATTAAATCTTGCTTGTTATTTTTTGGTGTAGCCCCGGTCCTCGTGGCTGATATTGTTTACTTAGTTTTGTAAATACAAATAAACGCCGGAACACTCTTCGGTTGAGTTATTGCTGTGATTCTAGGCGCGACTCTATATCGTGGTCACTTTGTTTACTATCACTAGCGGCTTCTATATTATCGAATTTATTTAAAATATTCAGCTCCCTTTTGTGGTTTTATTTGTATACTGACAGTGTCTTTATAAACCACTAACCTTTAACATACCCACTACCCTTAAATTAAAAGAAACCATTCATTTAAAAATAAACCCAGTATAAAATCTTAGTAAAAACAAAAATATGTACTAAGCGAAAATCCTAATAATATTAAATATTAAGTACAAATCCTCAAGCAGGCAGCACCCTCACTGACATTCTCGCTCACGACTCGGTCGTGCGCGGACGTGCTCTCCGATCCGTGGCCCGCTTGCGAGCTGCGTCTCTGAACTCACAGTTGTGCTCGACAGTGTAGTGACCGTGAATACATCGTGCGTACAATTCGGTAGTGCGGACGTGCCGATCCGTTGGTCGCTTGCGATTTGCGTCTCGGAGTCCATTTTTGTGCGCTAAAGTTTTGTAACCGCGAACCCACCCTTACCAACTGCCTTTTTCAAGGCAAAACCAATCGCTACGTTCAGGCTTCCTGTGGCACTCACAGGCTAGCGATTTCCTAACCCTTCCCAAAACAACAGTCTTTTTCAAGACTAGACCCCCGCTCGCGATTCTGCCTGCTGTAGCACTATACAGCCCGAGCGGGTTCCTTTCCTTTTCCCCGCCGATTGCCGTTTTCACGGCATAGGCATTCCCCCCCCCTGCTCCTTGCTGTCCTGCAGCACAGGGGGGTTACAAATCCTATCCGGGGCCTCGCCTTTCGGCGAGCTCAACAAAAGTCCCGGGGCCGCCCCCCCCGGACAAGAAGACCGAAGAAATGGAGCAAGAAGATGTTAGGGATATTGTCGGGTTCCTCCGGGATAGGTACCCGTCAATTAGGGCCGAGTACTTAGAGTATAGGGCCGCCCGTGGCAATCCCTCCCCCCCCGCGTCCGTCGCCGCGTATTTCAAACGTGCCTCGGAGGCACGCCGCGCGCCCCCCGCCGCCGCGTTAAGTTCGAGCACACGTTCCGACGATGCGACTCATGAAGCGCCTAGCGCTACCCCCACCCCCGCGCCCGCGTCGACTACGTCATCGCGCGTCTCGTCCGTCGCGACCTCGATCGTTTCGAGTTCAAGCTCCGATACCGAATCGGAGATGGATTTCGAATCCGCGTCAAGCCCTCAGCCTGGAACTTCGGATGGGTTCCAAACCGTAACGCGCGGTAAAAAGCGTACTCGCGCCGTGGAGTCCCGGAGCTCCACGACGAAGCAGACAAAATCCGCGACCGCCTCCCGCCCGCAGGTAGTCGTGACACCGGAGTCGGACTCCGCTCGCCGCGTAACCCCGCCGCCGCGTCCCAAGCCCGCGCCCGCTCCTAAAGCAGCTGCCCCGCCCCCGCTGATTCTCCAGGAAAAAACTGCGTGGAACCGCGTTTCCCAGGCCCTTCAGGCAAATAAAATCAACTACACCCATGCGCGTAACGTCGCGCATGGGATTCAGATCAAGGTCGCAACGCCGGGCGACCATAGGGCCCTCTCAGCATACCTCCGAAAGGAGAACATAGGTTTCCACACCTATGCTCTTCAGGAGGACCGCGAGCTCCGTGTAGTAATACGCGGAGTACCGAAAGAGCTAGACATAGACTACGTTAAGGAGGACCTGATCGCTCAGGCACTCCCTATAGTTAGTGTGCATCGGATGCACAGCGGGCGGGGCAAGCAGCCCTACAACATGATACTCGTCGCGTTGGAGCCAACCCCGGAGGCCAAGAAAAAGATCTCATGCCTCTCGACAGTCTGCGGCCTATCCGGGGTCTCCATCGAAGCCCCCCATAAACGTGGCACTCCCGGGCAGTGCTACAGATGTCAGCTTTACGGCCACTCGGCTCGTAATTGCCACGCGCGCCCCCGCTGCGTAAAGTGCCTCGGCGACCACGCCACACTAGATTGCTCGCGTGTTAGGGAAACCGCGACCGAACCTCCAAGCTGTGTCCTATGCCTTAAGCAAGGGCACCCCGCGAACTACCGTGGATGTCCTAGGGCTCCGCGAAAACGCCCGACCCACCCAGCCCCCCGAACCGTCGGCCCAAAGACTTCGGCGCCTTCAGTGCCGAAACCCGCCTTCGTGCCGGCTGCAGTTCCCACGGTGTCGGCGTGGAAAAAACCGCTGCCGTATACGAAGGCGGGAACGGAAACCGCACCCCCGCCCCCGCTCGTGACACGCCCCGCGCCCCAGCCCCTGCTCGCACCTCGCCCCGCGCCCGCGTTCCGTCCCCCGCAACCCTCTGCCGTCAACGACTTCGCGCTCGTGCGTGACTTCGTCACCGCAGTCAACTTCGACCGTCTGCGATCGTTCGCAGACGCGATACGTAGGTCGGTAACCCCCGAACAGCGGCTCGCGGCCGCTTTCGATCACATGGACGTCTACGAGTCCGTGTCGCGTACGTTATAAAATCTTTACCGATAATCAATGGCGCAAAAAGGTAGAGAAAAACCGTATTCCCTTACGTTAGCATTCTATAATGCTAACGGACTCGCGCGGCAACGCGATCAAATTTTTGAATTCCTCCGCGATAATCTTATAGATATTCTATTAGTGCAGGAAACCTGTCTGAAGCCCTCGCGTCGCGACCCGAAAGTCGCGAACTACGTCATGGTTAGGAATGACAGACTCACCGCCTCCAAAGGCGGGACTGCCATTTACTATAGACGGGCCCTTCACGTTGTCCCTCTCGATACTCCCTCGCTCTTACATATCGAGGCGTCAGTGTGCCGTATCTCGCTGACGGGACACCAGCCGATCGTCATCGCATCCGTTTATCTCCCCCCGGACAAGCCCCTTCTGAGCAGTGACATCGAGTCACTGTTCGGCATGGGAGACTCTGTCATCCTGGCAGGCGATCTAAATTGCCACCACACTAGGTGGAACTGCCATCGTACAAACGTCAACGGTAGGCGTCTCGACGCGTTTATAGACGACCTCACCTTTGAAATAGTCGGTCCCCCAACTCCAACATGTTATCCGTATAACATCGCGCTCCGTCCGAGCACTATAGACCTGGCATTGCTTAGGAACGTAACTCTGCGCTTGCGTTCCATCGAAGCAATGTCAGAGCTCGACTCAGACCACCGACCTGTCGTTATGCAGCTCGGTCGCCCTCACAACCCAGTCACTGTTACGAGGACCATGGTGGATTGGAATAAGCTGAGCACGTGCCTAGCCGACGCCGCTCCGCCAATCCTCCCTTGCGGCCCGGATTCGAATCCATCCCCCGAGGATACCGTCGAATCCATAAACATCATTACCGATCACATCTCTTCCGCGATCATTAGATCTTCAAAAGAAGTCGATGTGGAGGACAGCTTCCACCGCATCAGACTGCCCCCCGATCTTAGGAATCTCTTAAGAGTTAGGAACGCGGCAATCCGGGCCTACGATCGTCTTCCCACGCATTCAAACCGGATTCAGATGCGTCGTCTACAACGCGAAGTCCACTCCCGCTTAAGCGACGCGCGTAACGATAATTGGCATAGTTATCTAGAACAACTCGCGCCCTCCCACCAAGCATACTGGCGACTAGCTAGGACTCTCAAATCCGAAACTACCGCTACTATGCCTCCCCTCATACGCCCTTCAGGCCAACCACCGGCATTCGATAACGATGACAAGGCTGAGCTGCTGGCCGATGCACTGCAAGAGCAGTGCACCACCAGCACTCAACACGCGGACCCCGAACACACCGAGTTAGTCGACAGGGAGGTCGAGCGCAGAGCTTCCCTGCCGCCCTCGGACGCGTTACCCCCCATTACCACTGACGAAGTTAGAGACGCGATCCACAACCTCCAACCTAGGAAGGCACCAGGCTCCGACGGCATCCACAACCGCGCGCTAAAACTCTTGCCAGTCCAACTGATAGCAATGTTGGCTACAATTTTAAATGCCGCTATGACGCACTGCATCTTTCCCGCGGTGTGGAAAGAAGCGGACGTTATCGGTATACATAAGCCGGGCAAACCGACAAACGAAACTTCTAGTTACCGACCGATTAGTCTCCTCTCGACGATAGGAAAAATTTACGAACGGCTCCTTAGGAAACGCCTCTGGGATTTTGTTACCGCGAACAAAATTCTCATAGACGAACAGTTCGGATTCCGCTCTAAACACTCGTGCGTACAACAAGTGCACCGCCTTACAGAGCACATCCTGATAGGACTAAATAGGCGTAAACAAATCCCGACCGGCGCCCTCTTCTTCGACATCGCGAAGGCGTTCGACAAAGTCTGGCACAACGGTTTAATTTATAAACTGTATAACATGGGAGTGCCAGACAGACTCGTGCTCATCATACGAGACTTCTTGTCGAACCGTTCGTTTCGATATCGAGTAGAGGGAACTCGTTCTCGTCCCCGTCAACTGACTGCCGGAGTCCCGCAAGGCTCCGCGCTCTCCCCGTTATTATTTAGTTTGTATATCAATGATATACCCCGTTCTCCGGAGACCCATCTAGCGCTCTTCGCCGATGACACGGCTATCTACTACTCGTGTAGGAAGATGTCGCTGCTTCATCGGCGACTCCAGATCGCAGTAGCCACCATGGGACAGTGGTTTCGGAAGTGGCGAATAGACATCAACCCCACGAAAAGCGCAGCGGTGCTCTTCAAAAGGGGTCGCCCTCCGAACATCACTTCGAGCATCCCACTCCGTGGTAGGCGCGCAAACACCTCCGCCGTTAGTCCCATCACTCTCTTTGGCCAGCCCATACCGTGGGTCTCGAAGGTCAAATATCTAGGCGTCACCCTCGACAGAGGGATGACATTCCGTCCCCATATAAAAACGGTACGCGACCGCGCCGCGTTTATTCTAGGACGACTCTATCCAATGCTTTGTAGTCGAAGCAAACTGTCCCTCCGTAATAAGGTAACTCTCTACAAAACTTGTATACGCCCCGTCATGACGTATGCAAGCGTATTGTTCGCTCACGCAGCCCGCACCCACTTGAAATCCCTTCAGGTTATTCAATCACGATTCTGCAGGATAGCCGTCGGAGCGCCTTGGTTCCTTAGGAATGTGGATCTCCACGACGACCTGGAGCTCGACTCTTTTAGTAAGTATCTACAGTCGGCATCGCTGCGCCATTTTGAGAAGGCGGCACGACATGAGAACCCTCTCATCGTAGCCGCTGGAAATTACATACCCGACCCAGTAGACCGAATGGTAAACCGTCGACGTCGCCCAAAGCACGTCATTACGGATCCTCCTGATCCATTAACGGTGCTTTTAGGCACCACAAGCACCGGTCACCGTCCTCGTCGAACCCGTCGCTTGCGACGAAGGGCTCGACGAGCGAACTAACCCATAGACACAGCCCACTGAGTTTCTCGCCGGATCTTCTCAGTGGGTCGCGTTTCCGATCCGGTGGTAGATTCTGCGAAGCACTGCTCTTGCTAGGGTCAGTGTTAGCAACTCTCCGGTTGAGCCCCGCGAGCTCACCTACGAACGTTAGGGTGAAGCTGAAATAGCCTCTCAAGGCTATCAGCATAGGAAGGGAAAAAAAAAAAAAAAAAAAAACCCTCACTGAGCTCAAGTAGAATTCTTTTTTTTTTATTGCTTAGATGGGTGAACGAGCTCACAGACCACCTGGTGTTAAGTGGTTACTGCAGCCCATAGACATCTACAAAGTAAATGCGCCACCCACCTTGATATATAAGTTCTAAGGTCTCAAGTTTAGTTAGAACGGCTGCCTCACCCTTCAAACCGAAACGCATTACTGCTTCACGGCAGAAATAAGCAGGGTGGTGGTACCTACCCGTGCGGATTCACAAGAGGTCCTACCACCAGTAACTTCACGGCAGAAATAGGCAAGGTGGTGGTACCTACCCGTGCGGACTCACAAGAGGTCCTACCACCAGTAACTTCACGGCAGAAATAGGCAGGGTGGTGGTACCTACCCGTGCGGACTCACAAGAGGTCCTACCACCAGTAAAATCACAGGTGAAAACGAAATAGCATTCCAAAAAAATGTTTTTATCATTAAATAATTGTACGTTATTTTAGCGCTTTCGACAGCCCTGACAGCATTATGTAAATCCTGATTATTCAGACCCGCGGTAATATTCAAATGATATTTCAATAAATGCTCCCCGCGATGCGATCTGAATGTTAATTAAAATGTTTTTGTTTTCAGTTTTGAGAAGATTAATTTTGATGGAAAATTGTTTGTCTGAATTTAATTTAAATTATAATTTTATTATTTTAGTTTTAATACGTCACGCTACAATATCTAAAGTCAATGTTTTACTAATACCTACTAGTGGTCGCCCGGTAGGTAGTCGAAATTCGACTATAATTAATTGAAATTATAAGTTTGTACACTATTATGATTCTATTTTCAAAGAATATTATACTTCTATAATCACAAATTTCGCCAAGACTACATTATAGAAAAATAATAATAAAGACAAACAAAATTTAATCTATTCTCAATTTGACCACAGACGTCAAGAACAAAAGTATGAGAGTAATTATATAGTAGGTATGCATGCGTGTGTGCGTCAAATACATCGTAGTGGGTGTAATGTGTTTTTTATTAATTTACTGTATTATATATTTTAAGCTTAATTTAAAAAAATATTAACATTCTGCACTTCTTCTTTATTGGAACGAAGTTCCTTATCGCGCGTTGTGAAAGGGGGCTAGACGGAAAAAATTCTTACGAATAGTTGTCACGACACTTTTTAGATCCGTCATTCTGACCAATCAACGTGTAGGCGCTTATCGCGTGACATTGCTCGTATCCGATTGGTCCGCGTAATGAGTACAGTTTCTCGAGATAGCGTTTCAACAATAGTAATTTAGTTCATAGTATTGTCTTTTTCTTCTTCATAATGCCGTAATTTATTATTATATCTTTAAAAAAAAATTACAATTCCTTCACTAATTAATCGAAAGGAACTTCGTTCCATCCGGGTGTCCCTTGACACCTCTGAAGTTTTTTTTGTCTATAAGTGTGGAAAATTTCATACTCCTCCGTCCGCGCAATTTTCGTAAAAAGGGATACAAAGTTTTTCCTTCAAGTATTAATATATAGATGATGTCAAGCCTGCGCCATTTTTTCCTTAACCTACTAGAAAATCGCGTATACAATCAACAGTGGTGGTAGGACCTCTTGTGAGTCCGCACGGGTAAGTACCACCACCCCGCCTATTTCTGCCGTGAAACAGTAACGCGTTTCGGTTTAAAGGGCGGGGCAGCCGTTGTAACTATACTGAGACCTTAGAACTCATATCTCAAGGTGGGTGGCGCATTTACGTCGTACATGTCTATGGGCTCCAGTAAACACTTAACACCAGGTGGGCTGTGAGCTCATCTACCCATCTAAGCAATAAAAAAAAAAGTCACACCATACTCTTATGCTGGTACGAGTAACGCCATCTATCACCAAATAGCAGAAACTGACATGAAAACAACTGGTATTATCGAGAACATTCGAGAAGTGTTAAGGCCATCGATTGTCAAATAGCGAGAACGAGAAAATTGTTTTTTTGTTTTTCCTACCTATGCTGATAGCCTTGGGAGGCTATTTCAGCTTCACCCTAACGTATGTAGGTGAGCTCACTGAACACTGGTCCTAGCAAGAGCAGTGCTTCGCAGAATCTACTACCGGATCGGAAACGCGACCCACTGAGAAGATCCGGCGAGAAACTCAGTGGGCTAGAAAATTTTAGACATATCGTGTCGACTATAGTAAGCGTTGCAAACTTTGCAAAGGCGAACACGTGAAGAGTTTGTGATCAATTCTACTCCTACATCTGTGGCGAAGCAAAAGAAGTTAATTGCGAATTGTAAAGTGTGTCTTAAGTGTTGCAAAATTCAATAGATTTTTAATTTGTACTCCGGTGAAAATTTTTATATATCCCGAGCCACAGTTCGTAACAGTACTATTAAAAGGCTGCCTTCGCATTAAGGCATTGAGAGACACTGAAAATACAGAAGCACTTAACACTCTTAGATAACTCTGTAACTACACACACTGTTTACAATAGAGATATTTTGTGTTATACTGGCTATACTATTGTTGAAACATTAGTCGTTTGACTTGCAAATTATTTGGGCAGCACTTATGCAAGTGTTAACAATAGGGAACAGCTACCAGACGATTATATAGCTTTAATTATATAATTTTAAAGGTGATTTTAAAAGCAACAACACCGGTGTTGTTTGTTACGTTTTAGTTCCAGACGTTCGGAATGTTAAACTCATGCAGTTGATTCAATAAGCGTTTAACTTTCGATAGCTAATAACTAATTTCTACCTAAACTTTATTCTGTGTTGTGGTTTTGGATAGACATTTAACGTAATTGTACTAATACTGGTTTGATTTTGGTTTTATTTTGTTTTATTACATTTTGGGCTTTACTGGTTCTGGTAAAGCACTGTAAGCCCGTATTACTGGTGGTAGGAGCTCTTGTGAGTCGGCACGGGTAGATACCACCACCCTGCATCTTCTGCCGTGAAACAGTAATGCGTTTCGGTTTGAAGGGCGGGGCAGCCGTTGTAACTACACCGAGACCTTAAAACTCATATCTCAAGGTGGGTGGCGCATTTACGTTGTAGTTGTCTATGGGCTCCAGTAACCACTTAACACCAGGTGGGCTGTGAGCTCATCCACCCATCTAAGCAATTGTGGTGTAGTACATATGACACAAGAAACTCCCTTCAATCCTGGCAGGATCGCCATGAAGGGAGTTTCTTGTTCGAATGAAAACAACTGTCTTGCCTAAGTGTTGGTTTAATACTCCTCTCTTATTACAAATTACATGGCATATATGTGGCACCACACAATAAAAAAAGATAGGTGCCAATAATCTGCCTATTTCTGTCAGGAAACAGCCATGCGCTTCGGTATGGAGGGCAAAACAACCCCTATACGATATACCAGAGTAGAGTTCATTTATACTACCTGTAACCACTGCGGTCATCCACAGTGCATTTCCAGAGATCATTTTTGCCACGTACCATCCGGCTTTGGAATGAGCTCTCCTCCACGGTGTTTCCCGAGCGCCATGACATGTCCTTCTTCAAACGAGGCTTGTGGAGAGTATAAAGCGGTAGGCAGCGGCTTGGCTCTGCCCCTGGCATTGTTGAAGTGCATGGGCGACGGTAACCACTCACCATCAGGTGGACCGTATGCACGTCTGCCTACAAGGGCAATAAAAAAAAAGATGTCTGCGGACTCCAGTAACCACTTAACACCAGGTGGGCTTTGAGCTCGTCCACCCATCTAAGCAATAATATAATAAAATGGCAATAGATGGCGTTACTCGTACCTGCATAAGAGTAAGGTGTGACTTTTTTTTTGTTTTTTTTATTGTTTAGATGGGTGGACACAGCTCACCCGGTTTTAAGTGGTTACTGAAGCTCATAGACATCTATAACGTCAATGCGCCACCCACCTTGAGATATAAGTTCTAAGGTATCAGTATAGTCACAACGGCTGCCCCACCCTTCAAACCGAAACACATTACTGCTTCACAGCATAAATAGGCGGGGTGGTGGTACCTACCAGTGCGATCAAGTGGTCCTACCACCAGTAAAAAAAATCTTGAGACTGCAACCTCAAGTATGGAGGTGAGCGGCAACATTGTGTTATCAATACACTCTAGTAACTACTTCACATAAACACATTGTCGAGTTTCCTCACCTAGGAAATACGTATATAAAAAAGGTGAATTCTGACTCCGACCGAAAAATCGATCTCAGACCCAAGACAGTCAAGGTCACTAACTAATGGAACTAGACTAATAGACGAAGCAGTAATAGACTACGGCTTTTTAGTCTAATGTTGGGGCGTAACAAAACAAGTGACTTCGTATTACGTTCTTATATTTTTTTTTTTTTTTTTTTCCTACCTATGCTGATAGCCTTGAGAGGCTATTTCAGCTTCACCCTAACGTTTGTAGGTGAGCTCGCGGGGCTCAACCGGAGAGTTGCTAACACTGACCCTAGCAAGAGCAGTGCTTCGCGGAATCTACCACCGGATCGGAAACGCGACCCACTGAGAAGATCCGGCGAGAAACTAAGTGGGCTGTGTCTATGGGTTAGTTCGCTCGTCGAGCCCTTCGTCGCAAGCGACGGGTTCGACGAGGACGGTGACCGGTGCTTGTGGTGCCTAGAAGCACCGTTAATGGATCAGGAGGATCCGTAATGACGTGCTTTGGGCGACGTCGACGGTTTACCATTCGGTCTACTGGGTCGGGTATGTAATTTCCAGCGGCTACGATGAGAGGGTTCTCATGTCGAGCCGCCTTCTCAAAATGGCGCATTCTTATAATGTACTGTGAAAAATATAACAAAATAAATACAGGCAGCCCTACCCTCGATAGATAGGTTCCTACCTAGTTCCGTATTGTGTGAAACCTTGTTATATGTGACTAGAAGCCAGTACAAAAAGGAGAGTATTTTGCGGAATGAAACATCTCAACTATTTAATAAATAAATAAATATTTACTAACTATCACGCCACGTTAACTGGTCCCGTGATAAGTTCGCAAAGAACTTGTGTTACAGGTACCAGATAACGGAAATAAAAGTATGATTTTTATTATACACATACATGTATTTAATATACATCCATAACCCTGGAAAAGACATTTATATTTATCATATAAATATCTTCCCTTGGCGGGATTCGAACCCGCGACCCCCCTGTTTAGTGACCATGTCACTTACCACTACACCAGACGGCCGTTAAATTGAATTCGTCGTGGCCTAAAGGATAAGACGTCCGATGCATTCGTATCGAGCGATGCAACGGTGTTCGAATCCCGCAGGCGGGTACTAATTTTTCTAATGAAATACGTACTTGAAAAACGTTCACGATTGACTTCCACGGCGAAGGAATAACATCGTGTAATAAAAATCAAACCCGCAAAATTATAATTTGCGTAATTACTGGTGGTAGGTCTTGTGAGTCCGCACGGGTAGGTACTACCACCCTGCCTACTTCCGTCGTGAAGCAGTAATGCGTTTCGGTTTGAAGGGTGGCGCAGCCGTTGTAACTATACTGAGACCTTAGAACTTATATCTCAAGGTGGGTGGCGCATTTACGTCGTAGATGTCTATGGGCTCCAGTAACCGCTTAACACCGGGTGGGCTGTGAGCTCATCCACCCAACTAAGCAATAAAAAAAAATTGTTTTTTTTGTGTATTCATAATTCATAATGTAATTTTCTAATTAACGTTAAACAAAAGTTATAAGAGGGTTTTGTGGATTTTTTCGTCTTAAAATGGAACCGTGTTGTAAAATACTGTGTTATGTGAGGGTTGGCTGTAATATAAAAAATTTGAGCAACATTTTAACACAAATGAATTCAAGTAAATTATTTATTATACGAAGATTCAGATAGTTTTATGTCAAGGCCGCCACAACCGATCTTCCGTGACACTAGACACACTTGACTTGCAAATTCATATCTGCATCGGTGGCCTTCGCTCACGCTAAGCCGTGATATCGCGCCCTGATGCTGCGGTTTTCTTCAAATTAAAACGAAGCGCCTTCTGTGTATTAATTCGTTTTCTGTGGCGAGTCTGGATGAACTGTAATTCTTCTTAATTAAAACTACTTTCACGGTGCTAACTCTGGGTGGCGTGATCAACATTGGACGGTGGGTGAGTACGTTCACCTCGAAAACTGTAATGTTATCCAAACGTCGAAAACATTAATATAAAAATAGTCTGTTATTGAACAAAATGTGTGGATAATTAATTATATTTTATTTTAGAAACGGACAGTTTTAGAAGAAAAAAGGGTGCGTGTACTTATATACGCGCATAAGAAGTTATACTTTATTTTTATTAAATTTATTTCTTTTTTATTTATTTAAATTTTAATCAATTTAAAAAAAATCGATTAAACAACATGCTCAAACACGCATATTGGACATTTCTTTTCTTGACATCGTATAAATTCGGTAATTCTCGGTACGGTTCGGAAAGTTCACCTGCGGCTATATTCAGACTCGCCAAGTTACGTCGGTCGTATTGTAATGGATTTAGTGGAAAACTTCATTCTGTTAATTTTGTGTCACGGTGCGCGCGCATCGTAAAATTTCATTCTCATCAATTTTTCATAACGCGCCTAAAGAAGTATTCCTTAAAAAAAAATTTTTTTTCCTTTCCGCCGACTTTATTATCGATGGTCAAAAAATGTGTATTTCGTGCTCAATCATTACACTTTTGTAGTGCGAATTAAAAAAATCAAATTAAATGTGCCTTAAACGGTATGCGACGAATATTTGGATGACGAATCTACATAAATTTGAAATTGTGCTCCACCGACAAGTGTATTGTACAATTGAACTTAGAGCCGCGTTCAGTTGTTTTTATTGCTTAGATGGGTGGACGAGATCACAGCCCACCTGGTACTAAGTGGTTACCTGAGCCTATAAACATCTACAACGTAAACGCGCCACCCACCTTGAGATATGAGTTCTAAGGTCTCAGTATAGTTACAACGGCTGCCCCACCCTTCAAACCGAAACGCATTACTGCTTCACGGCTGGAATAAGCGGGGTGGTGATTCCTACCCGTGCAGATTCACAAGAGGTCCTACCACAAGTAAAACATATAAATACTCCGATAATTCATCAAATACTCCGATTAATACGATTTATACGAAATTATATTTGTTGCATTTTGTCACATTACTGTGTATTTTGTCACACACCCCGTAGTCGATTTGATTATGCCACGGAATAGTACATAGTTCAGTTCACCGTCTCGCCAGCAGATCACTTGCTTTATCGGTGCCCCGACTCAAGACAGTATCTACATATTAATAATACGTGAAGCAAAAACTTTGTACCCCTTTATACGAAAATTGCGCGGGTAGAGGAATATGAAATTTCCCACACTTATAGAGAATATAGAGAGGGAGTGCAGAATGCTAATATATAGGTATATTTTTGCCACCAGGTATTTATCAAAGTCTAGAGCAAAACAACATACATATCGACGCTTGAAAGGCAAACATGACTAAGCGACAATAACTGCTTTGTACATAAATGAAAGGCAATAACCATATTCGTTGCGCAAAAAAAATATATTTCTAGGTCTATTAAAATCATTTCAATCCTACAGCTACAAGCCAGATTCTACAACAACTAGATTCGTTAAAATAAAATTTGTTTTCAGGTATTTCAACTTTAAATTAGTCTACTGTAAAGTTCACGCATTGTCGCTTAGTCACGTTTGCCTTTCAAGCGTCGATATATATCCAGATTTTCATGTCGAATAACAATCAAGATTATTGTGAATAATACATACAAATTCCATAAATTTTCATCGTTGATTATATTCGAACACATTACAAGAACGAAGTGTTGTCTCGTAGCTGAACTTATGCCGTTTTTATATCCCGCGGGAGCCTATTACCGCTGTCGGTGCCTCGGACGTCCAGTCGCAGTTGAACCCTCGTAGGGTAACAATGCTTTGGTGACCTAATGTGAAAACTAGTTAGATTTTTTTTATACAACTATCAGAGAACCAATAAACATTATCATGCGAATACCGACATCTATCTTGAGGTCGATTACTCGACTGAATTAAAAGATGAGCCATACTCCACAACGGAACACGTAAGTGGTTTGTGATAGAAATAGGCACAGTAGTTTTGGTTTTTAAAGTAAATTAGGTCGTATTACGTGAAGAAAAGCTATAAAGTAGAGCCTACCCGTCCAGGTGAGGTGAAAAAAACCTCCAAATTTATTTTAAAAATCGATTAACAGAATTCACTCCCACTTTTTTTCTCCCGTCTCTTTTGCAATTAAATTAATAATTCTCTTCTAAGTTACTAGGACATTAGGTGAAATTGTGGACACTTCACTAATGTATTTCTTATCCGTTAATCAGTTATTGTAATGTTTGTGACAAGCATGGAAAAAAAGAGAAGAAATCTAACTGTAATACAATGTTAGACTATTTATATATGTCGTCACTATCATTGTATAGGTACTAAGCCATCAGCTATGCCGGTTGTATATCATAGTAATTAGTTTTAGATCAAAACATCTGTTTTGGCCAAATATCCTTAAAAATAGAGATTCCTTTTAACTATCAGAACGTTCGTTTTTCTTGTTGTATTTTATTGCTTCAACTATCGTACGATGTTACAAAAAATCCAAAAACGTTGAATAAAACGATCTTAGGACTTTTTAAATAAAATCATGGACACCATGAACCGAAGACGTGTCAAGCTAAACTGGGCTAATGCATCGTCAAGTTAATATTTTACCCAAATAAAAAGAACCGCCTTGTGACGAAAAGCGTTCGATATGTACGAAGATTCTAAATTCATATTGACGCTGTGTTTCTAAAGTACCAACACGGGTTATATTCACATCTATATATTATTAGTACGTGAAGCAGAAACTTTGTACCCCTTTTTACGAAAATTGCGCGGATGGAAGGAAGAGTATGAAATTTCCCACACTTATAGAAAAAACTAGCCGTACTCGCCCGCTTCGCTGGGCATTTAAAATCAACATTATTCTTTATTGTCACTATTATTAGGGAGTCCAACACTCATATAAATATTAGCTTATCCATTAAGTACATGTATTTTCTACATGGATGCCAAGTTTCAAGTCAATCGGCACGGTTCAGTAATTATAACGGAACATCCGTAAAACCACTGTAGATTTATACATATATTAGTATGGATGTAGAGAAGGGGTGCAGAATGCTAATTTTTTTTTTAAATTATGCCTTAAAAATACACCAAATCAATAAAAATAAATTACACACACTACCGTGTATTTGACACGAACACACACACACGCATATATACTCTTTTGTTTATTGTTAGTCTGTGGTCAAATTGAGAATAGATTAATAATGTTTACCTTTAATATTATAGTCTATATTGGCGAAATCTGTGATTATAGAACAATGATGATTATAGAAATGTGGCAATAGAACCATAATAACGTTCAAACTTATAATTTAAATTAATTATGGTCGAGTTTCGAGGATTGGGCGACCACTATAACAGTTATGTGTTAGCTTCGCGCGAACAAAATTTGGGTAAAGTCTAAAGCAGGTAGAAGACGACCATTTGTGTTAATAATCTTTAGACCATCTATAAATAAATTCTGTCATGTAGGACTTTGTAAAAAAAAATTAGCAAAATCCCAGGGAAATTATTATTGTCGATACTAACAGCGGATCGTCAGCGAAATTCAATGGTAAAATAAAAAAGTAATTATAAATACTAAATACAATTACTTTAGAAATCCTGCATCAACGTTATTGTTTGTGTGAGATTTTTAATGCCTGTCATATGGACAATGTGCCAGCCTTATGAATGTAGTGCGGTTCCATTTATCGATATCTATTTTACTGGTGGTAGGACGGCTTGTGAGTCCGCACGAATACCACCACCCTGCCTATTTCTGCCGTGAAGCAGTAATGCATTTCGGTTTGAAAGGTGGGGCAGCCGTTGTAACTATACTGAGACCTTAGAACTTATATCTCAAGGGGGTGGCGCTTTTACGTTGTAGGTGTCTATGGACTCCAATAACCACTTAACACTAGGTGGGCTGTGAGCTCGTCCAACCATCTAAGCAATAAAAAAAAACCTCAACTTTCTTTTTAAGAATTAAAATAGTGATCTAAATGCTGCCTTTAAGCTTAGCGTACGGAATAATGTGATAGTAAACAGTGTGGTTAGTGCGATTCTTTTAACGTTCTCGATAGCGTAAAAGTTAACTCAAATTTGTATGCAGTTGGAACAGCGCCCCTAGCGGCACACGCAGGCAGACTTTCCAACTCCATACAAAATTGAGTTAACTTTTACGCTATCGAGAGCGTTAAAAAACTCGCACTAAGCACATAGACGTAAGCAAGAGCTACTTTTACAAATATTGACAGATTGTTGACCGCCAGATAGTAAATTCGTGTCAGCACAACTTCCAAAGTCAATATTCCATATCCAAACATCGACAACTCTATCAACGATACGTCACTGCCCCAACACATATAGTCTGGGCACGGACGAGCCCGTGCGCGCACATATAAACGATTTAATTACATTTTTCTCCGGCTACCCTCAGGTGAGATTTTGAGCACCGTGGTACAGATCCGCTAGCAGGGTCTAAAAAAATATTTTTCACAAAATAACATTCTCATTAAAAATTTATATATAGGTAGTACGTTTTTACAACGCACTTAAATTGAGTTTCCAGTGAAAATATTTATTTTGATTCTTCTACAGTATAAAGATTTAACATCTATTTTTTTTTTCCTACCTAAGCTGATGGTCTAGAGAGACCATATCAGCGTAACTATAACTAGTAGATGAGCTCACGGGGTTCAAACCTGACGACGTTGCTAACACGAACCCTAGCAAGAGCCGTGCTTTGCAGAATCTACCACCGGATCGGAAACGCGACCCACTGAGAGATCCGGCGAGAAACTCAGTGGGCTGTGTCTGTGGGTTAATTTACTCGTCGAGCCCTTCGTCGCAAGCGACGGGTTCGACGAGAACAATGACCGGTGCTTGAGGTACCTAAAAACACCGTTAGTGGATCGGTGATCGACTACAACTATACTCCATTGATCAGTTGAATATCGTCGATTGATCTTAAGCTTCGCGATAGCTTCACGTCAACTCAACCAGATGTTCTTTTTAGCGTTAATAATAAAGAAAGCCCATTTGCTATCTATTTGCTGGTAACTAGTAGGTAGGTTAAAGTCGTCCTGGCCTAAAGGATAAGACGTCCAGTGCATTCGTATCTAGCGATGCAACGATGTTCGAATCCTGCAGACGAGTACCAATATCTCTAATGAAATACATACTTGACAAATGTTCACGATTGCCTTCCACGGAGAAGGAGTAATATTGTGTGAAATAATCAAACTCGCAAAATTTAAATTTGCATAATTACTGGTGGTAGGACGTCTTGCGAGTACGTACGGGTGGGTACCACAAACCTGCCTATTTCTGCCGTGAAGCACTAAATGCGGTTCAAATCAATCGGTCTCAAAGGCAGGCTGGACTCCAGTAACCACTTAACTCTAATTGGGTTGTGAGCCATCTAATCATCTAAGGAATAAAAAAAAAGTACACTAAAATCTAACTTTCTGAGGTGACCAGAATTCCAATATACACAACAGATGGTATGGAAGCCCATCGAAATCAGCACTTCAAAATTAAGTCTTATTTTTATAGATTTTATTATAACAAGGCACTCACTCAGCGTCTAACCAAATAGTAATTTTGGACAAACCTGCCAGCTTTGTACACTTTCAGGTTTATTTACTACAATGACGTTTGTCCTTGGTTTTCGAGTACATTGCTTGCTTGAATATATGATTTTAATTATAATGTAACTAGATGAGTATTACATAATAAAAATCCCGTATGCAATCAGTGAAGTTTCGATAAGCCAAATAAAGTAGTTTTAGCTTTCTTCCAATTTAATTCCCCTGATATATTTCTTCGAATCCAGCCCTGTAGCCGACCTCAACGTGATATAGTGTGTTATGATAGGCCGTAATGAGTTTACTTTTCTTGTTGGCTACCGTTTGTAATTCATTTTAAGGCTTACGGTCGTTAGGTTCGTGCTATTTGCCAGCAGTTCACGTGAAGTAGCGAGCTTTTTGTTACGTTTTGAACGAATGAAAGCAAAATGTAATTCGTGCGTTAATGTCGAATGATTTTCGCGCATTGCAATTTGGGCTTCAAACTAAAAAATACTGGTTTTAAGGAGTGTTGTAATTGTATACGAGTTAGTGCCACCCCTAATACAAACTCTTATGCCTTACTGTACTATAAAAGTGAGAGCTTAGAACTCATATCTAAAAGTGGGTGGCGGAATTTAAGCTATATATTAATTTTTTTATTGCCTCGATGTGTGGACGAGCTCACAGCCCGCCTGGTTTAAGTGGTTACTGGAACCTATAGACATCTACAACGTAAATGCGCCACACACCTTGAGATATAAGTTCTAAGGTCTCAGTATAGTTACAACGGCTGCCCCACCCTTCGAACCGAAACGCATTACTAATTCACGGCAAAAATAGGCGGGGCGGTGGTACCTACCCGTGTGGACTCACAAGAGGTCCTACCACCAGTAATTATTACATATTATATATGTTTGTATGTACAATAATTACATATTATATATTATGTCTATTGACTCCGGTAACTACTTAATACCAGGTGGACCGTGAGCTCGTCCATTCATCCAAACAATAAAATAAAGCTAACGTATGTTTTCAGGCTTAGAATCGCTGTCCAGTTTGATCAAGACTGCCATTTTAGTTCTCAGAAAAAACTGCGTCCATCACGCCGAGCATACCTTGGACTTTGGCTAAATACAAAATCACAAGTAGATTTTACTTTTAAAGCCTTATTGCCCTATTTAATCGTCTTATCTGTTAATTTACATAATATGGGCAAAGATAAACAGTTAAATATCCTCGCGCCTCTTGGTCAACCGATTTTTTTTTGTTTATTTTGTGAATATCATAAATAAATATACTTGAAAAGCAATTTTGTTCCCCTCGCCTTAAGAAGAAAATTGTTATTAACAAAACAAAAGAAAATACGTCACATAAGATAAACTTAAAACTTGAGTTGAGTGTTCTTCGAACTTCGCCACTGGGTTGGCGTTCCCAATTTTCACCACTGATCCCCATAGACTTCAAACGTCACAGCCTCATACGATACTAGTGTATACTGTGTCCACTATCTTCTTCACATAAATTTAATTTATTTCTACGATGTTATTTACGCCTTTTTTATTGTTTAGACCGGTGAAGGAGCTCTCGCTACCTTGGTGTTTACCATTTTTATTGCTGAAAGAGCTCCCGCCACTCCCGCTGCCTTGGTGTTAATTTATATCTACGAAGCTTATTTTATTTATGCCTCTTTTTATTGCTTAGACCGGTGAAAGAGCTCTCGCCACCCTGGTGTTAAAGGGTTACAACGTAACTGCCGACACACCTTGTGATGTGACTTCTAAGTCTCAGTTCTGTTGTACAACGGCTGTCACACTCTTAAAACCAGTACTCATTACTGCTTCACGGCAAAAGTAGGCTAGGTTAGGTGGTATTAGTTGTGCGGGCGTGAAAACGCCCTACCACCAGTAAATACCACGTCCATACTACCTGGAGCCACTGCGTTCACCCACAGTGCGTTTCCTGAAATCTTTTTTGCCACGTATCATCCGGCTTTGGAATGTGCTCCCCTCCACGGTGTTTCCCGAACCCTATGACGTGTCCTTCTTCAAACGAGGCTTGTGGAGAGTACTTAACGGTAGGCAGCGGCTTGGCTCTGCCCTGGCATTACTGAAGTCCATGGGCGACGGTAACCAATCACCATCAGGTGGGTCGTATGCTCGTTTACCGACAAGGGCTATAAAAATTTAAAAAATACATTACAAGTTCCCATTATTTAGTTGTGAATGTTAATCGAATAGATAAATAAATCGCCTCTATTAGTACACGATATCGGCGATGCCAATTTAAATATACATTTCTCGGGATGGCCTTGTTCTACTTTTCAAGTTTTAGCTAATTAGCAGAGACGTGTCATTTAAACTATACCAATTCGCATCTAGACGCTTGGTTCTTAGTAAATGGACAGATGTGGATAATAATACTAAAGACAACAAGGTTTATTCAAGCCGCCCAAACCCTGAACGAACTAATTTATCGGAATATCGTTTTTAAAATCAAACTAAATTTGATCAATCGATCGTGATCAAGAAGACTGAAACGCATCTGAAAAGTTGGAATCTATATAATGACTGTTTACGCATATACTCCTCTTTTTGCGAAGTCGGTTAAGGCGAAGGCGTCGCGGCGAAGGAGTTCGCAACAATATTCACTTCTCAACGTCACTTACTAGCTACAACGACGAGCAAACTATACCAGCTTTTCCTCAATTATTTCTAAATTTCACAGTTTTTCTTAATAAAAAACTGTAATATCATATTATACGAAATATACCATAATATATATACATACATGCAAAAAACAATTATTTGTTGAAGAGCACCTCTATAGTGCTATCCTCCTCTAGATAAGAGGAGATAGAGATACGGGCAGGAATCACAGTCATCAATAATTATTATAATTTTCTCCCAGAATAAGGGTGAAGCAGTGAACTAAAATACAATAAAAGCTCCTTATTTGCGCTTCCTTAATTCGGTTTCACTATTCACCGATTAAAAATATGCGACCCAATTCTATATTCGTGGCTAAAGATTTTTCTTATTCGCAGATCTAATTAGTACATCGGTGCATACACATTGATAAAAAGGATTCCAATATGTAGGTATCCAACCGAATATCCTTTGTAAACGCACTTTTCAATATTCACGGTTTCTGTATTCTTATTTTTATATTGTTTCCATTGGTGGACGAGTTCACAGCTCACCTGGTGTTAGGTGGTTACTGGAGCCCATAGACATCTACGACGTAAATGCCCCCACCAACCTCGAAACATCTTCTTCGGTCTCTGTTTTTACAGTAGTTGCGGCATATTAAGCCCGCAAATAAGGAGGTTTTACTGTATCTCAATGGTCTGTGGCTACCTTCAAATCACCTGGAACTATCTCCAGAACGCCATGACAAGTTGTCGCGGCGCATGTGCTGCCTTCCCGTACAATACTCTTTACATCCTATTTACGATACACCTGTAACAAAGAATAAAAAAAAACATATTAATAGTGTTGTAAAACCTGTATTATTTATTGTTATTAGTCAACAAATTCAAAAACGTGAAATATAGAGATAAAGGTCCTAAAAATATGAGCTATAGCTCATTGGATTCGGAATCACCTCTAAAAATTGTTTTTGCAGGATTTAAAAAAATTGCAATTTTTGTTAACAAAATAAGATCGAAAAAAATGATATTTAGTTTTTCGTTAATAACTCGAAAAATATTAATATTTGAGGAATTTAGTAAAAATCTCGTTACAAAGGAGGAAATTTTCCGATAAGAACTCCGGTACTCCCGGAACTCTATCTCTATTATTTATAATTTTAATTTACACCAGGTGGGCTGAGAGCTCCGCCCGCCCCGTCACATGAGGTCGAAACGAGATATCGATTGATGCAATTGCATTATATAGCGGTCGTCCCACTCCTCGAATCATAACACAAGACTGCTTCACACCAGATATTAGCCAGATATAGGAGTATTTGGCGAATTTATTTAATACCATTAAGCATTAAGTGCAGTACCTACGTTAGTATAATGCGTAATAAGTATAGTTTAACGGAAAACAGCGGCTTGGCTCTGACGTTCATAGGCAACGGTAACCACTTACCATCAGGTGGACTGTATGCTCGTCTGCCTGCAAGGGCAATATGAAATTTGCTCAGAGAAAGAACGCTTCTGTCTACTCTCCGGTAAAGCAATTGGTCGTCTTTTAGAACGCCCACAATAATAGATAGGGTGGTGCAATTCTATACTCAAACCAAACAGGCTAACACAACCTGTCTTCATCGTGTTAGAATCAATGTCTACTTCTATACAAATAAATTCAATTGTGCCGTTTTTTTAGCATTCCCTCCGGTTTTCTTAGAGATAATTAGATCTACTTTTACAGTTTTTCTCGTAAATACAATTAGCGCATAAAATTAAAAAAAATATTTCTTATCGAAAAATACACGGTAGGACCATATTCAAATATCGACGAATAACAAACTAGTGTTGTGTGCATGAAAACAAAACAATTAACAAAACGTCGGAAACGGTATAATCTTATATCTTTAAACGGCAACGGCTCCAACGATTTTCATAAAATTTAGTATACAGGGGATTTCGGGGGCGATAAATCGATCTAGCTACGATTTATTTTCAGAAAATGTTGTTTTATTCGTGTTTTCAATAATCAACTCTTCCCGACATCTATTGGCGAATAATAATACTATTCTTCTTAATTGAGGGAAACTAACCGCTTTAAAGACACAACAAGTCATCATTTAGTGACAATAATAAAGGCAAGATTAAACGTGAACGTATAATTTAATCTATAGAATCTACAACAACAGTAACCTATATGTATTTAAAAAAAAACCGCACGAGAATCTGCGTGATACGTAAAAATATTTATCCAAACAAACCACAGAGTACCCGGACTAGACAAACAAACTGAGCAATCTCTTTGAGTCCGTCCTCGATTCGGGAGCACTTAGCTGATTGCGTGCCGGACAAACGCAAACAAAACGTGCCTTTTATTATAATACGCAGTACTGATTCGGTGGCTATCCGGCAATTTGAGATTACTAGAGGTACCGCAGTAGTCGAAATTTGACTATAATTAATTGGAATTGTAAGTTTGTACACTATTATAATTGTATTTTATACTTCCACAAATTTCGCCAAGGATACACTATAAAAAAAATATTAATAAACACAAACAATATTTAATCTATTCTCAATTTGACAACAGACGTCAAGAACAAAAGTTTGACAATAAATAGTATGCATGCGTGTGTGCGTCAAATACATGGTATGTAGTGTGTGTAATGTTTTCTTTATTGATTTAATGTATCTTTTATGCATTATTTAAAAAAAATATTAGCATTGTGCACTTCTTCTCTATATTCTCTATAAGTGTGAAAATTTTCATACTCCTCCGTCCGCGCAATTTTCGTAAAAAAGGATACAAAGTTTTTGCTTCACGTATTAATATATAGATACGCAGTGTGTGCTGTACTGATTTGGTGGCTATCCGGCAGATTTGAGATTATGTCAAAATGACGGTAGCTTCGATTCAAATGACGCTGAAACTATCCCTATTCCAACATAGTATGACGAGTATACGTGTACGCGTACATTACGAGTATATTCGTGTAATAATGTTTACTAGTGGTCTCTAGGTGATCGAAATTCGACCATAATTAGTTTAAATTATAAGTTTGTACACTATTGTGATTCTATTGTCAAAGACTATTTATTATACTTCTATAATCACAGATTTCGGGCACGTTAGTTGGCAGTTTTCATATCGTCATAATATATTTCACTGGTGGTAGGACCTCTTGGGAGTCCGCACGGGTAGGTACCACCACCCCGCCTATTTCCGCCGTGAAGCAGTAATGCGTTTCGGTTCGAAGGATGGGGTAGCCGTTGTAACTATACTGAGACCTTAGAACTTATATCTCGAGGTGGGTGGCCCATTTACGTTGTAGATGTCTATGTGCTCCAGTAACCATTTAACGCCAGGTGAGCTGTGAGCCCGTTCATCCATCTAAGCAATAAAAAAATAAAATAAAAAAATCTGAAACCTACGGCCTGCTCATCGATGATAACAATCATAACAATTAATACGGAACATAAAGCATAATAACTATTGACAGATTAAATTTAAACTTAAAAATATCAGTTATAAGATTTAAATAGCTCGCCACATAACCTTTCTTAACGAATTTGACATTTTCAAACGTATTTAGCTAATCCAAAGCATTTTGCTATCGAGCAACACTTCCGGCCTCCGTAAAGGTAACTAATGATTAGGCAATATATAAAACTTATTACTGTCTTATAATTTATAATTAGTAATTTCATAATCAAGTAAATAATTGATTCATATTTCTTTATACTTATAATATTTTATTGGCGTCTATAGTTAAGATAAACAATGTTTAATATTACCTATTAAGTTTGTATTAAAATAGGTCAACATGATTGTATAAATACCGGCGGTTAGAATATTTCTGGGGCATTCGTATTCTACCCGTCCTAACGTTTTACTAAAGAGAATACATTATTTCGTGTGGATGTAAAGTGTCTCAATTATCGCCGCCGCCCTAATAATCCTTCTACAATTTACATGCAAATACGATATATGTATGTACCATGCGGTTCACGGATTCTTCCAATATAGTAACCAAAGCAATGTAATCACTAACAAAATGGCATTGAAATGATAGTATTAGTGGATGACTATTCGACCAGTCTTTTTGGAATGAAGAGAAGAAGGGTCGTCGTACCCCCTTTCGGGGGCACGGAACGGGCCTCGGGGCAAACCCCACTACCCGGGACGGAGCTCCCTGCCACATAGGGCAGGGGTGGTATAGATGCAGGACGAGACGGGGGAGGACTGTTCGCAGCGCGCATACGGTTGCATAACATCGACAAAACATATATACATATACATAATACGATGGGCTTGGTTCTCTTGGGCGGAGTGATGCCCGCGGAGGAGTCACCCCGGCGCCGGCTGCTGTCCTCTGCTTGAATTTTTTTTTTTTTTTTCCCTAACTTCTAACTATAACTAACTAAAACTAAACTACTATACTAACTATTAACTAAAATATTTACATTATATACAAAGCGGGACAACAGTCAGCACCGTGGGGCCCGCCACCGGCCCCATGCCGCGGCCCCACCTCTACAAGTCAGAGGGGGAGCCGCGGCACTAGTTTAGCGCTCACCCGCTAAGGGCTCCCCAGAAGGGGAAGACCGTCGCGGGGAGGGACCGACGTAAAGTCACTGCCCTTAAGGGGGAGTGGTCCACCCAAACGGGCGGTAGAATGGGTCCCCATAGGGGGGCACCCCAACAATGTGGGGGGAAATGAAGAGTGTGGACAGCTCAGTCCCATGGGGGCACTCATTATGAGCACTCCCATATCACTCCGGTTAAGCCGACTATCTTACCATAGCCGGGGGTTCCAGTAGCTCCCTTGGTAGCGCCCTACCATCAGGTGGTCTGGCGTGCAAGGGAGCTATATTGTGGAGATGCTCGTGGGGTCCACCGTCAGCCCGCTCGTACATATTACGAGCTAGCCTCCGAATGAACTCCTCGAGCGACTCCACATCTAGATCCCGGGCGATTACGTCATTTCTGACGTAACGCCCTGCTCCGACTATCGTGCGAAGAGCCAGATTCTGCTGGGCCTGTAACTTCACCCGCATGATCTGCGGGATGAGGTGATACCAGGCCGCAGCTGCGTACGTGATACGGGAACGAACATACGTCTTGTAAATGCCGAGTCTAGTCCTGGTCGGCAACCCGGAGGCCAACACCGGCCGGAGGAGAAACCTCGCATAGCGGGCGGCCGCCAACGCCGACTTGGCGTGGTCGGTCATCCTCAAACTCCGGTCGATACTGACTCCCAGGTATCGGACACTGGGCCTAAACTCGACATTGACTCCACGGAGACTGAGCTGTCCTGGGACGACTCTTGTGCGGACCGGACCGAAGAGGATAGCCGCGGTCTTCCCCACGTTGACCGCGACCCTCCATCGGCCCAGCCACTGGGGCAGTAGGTCCAACAGCCTCTGCATCCTCGAAATGGCCGCAGAAGGGAAATTAGAGGACGCGAAGTAGGCGCTGTCGTCGGCAAACAGCGCCAACTTCACGTCGGCTTCCCACGCTTGGAGGTTGCCCTCAAGCGTGGGAATGTCGTTGGTGTAGAGAGCGTAGAGGACTGGTGCCAGGACGCTTCCTTGGGGAACTCCGGCCGTGACTGGGCGCACCGACGACTTTGCGCCCTCGACCGCGACAAGGAAGGATCTTCCCTCCAGGTACGACCCCAGCCGTCGCACATAGGCGTGCTGGAGGTCCATGTTCTGCAACAGCTTGTAGATCAGTCCCACATGCCAGACAAGGTCGAAGGCCTTCTCGATATCGAGAAAGACTGCGGCCGTGTACTGGCGCGCGTTGGACCGATCCGCCAAGTGGTGCATAACGCGGACCAATTGCAGCGTTGTCGAGTGACCGCTGCGAAACCCGAATTGCTCGGGTCTGAGAAGGATGTGCGGCGACACCCTTCTCAGCAGCAGCCGCTCGAACAACTTGCCCATATGCGACAGCAGAGTGATCGGACGATAACTGGAGGGATTTCTCCTATCCTTGCCGGGTTTGGGCAGGGCAATAACCTTGCCCAATTTCCAAGTTCCCGGGAAGTGTCCTGTGGACAGAATGGAATTGAACAGTCGTGTCATGAATGACACGACCGTTTCGGGGAAGTGGAAAAATGCGAGGGAGGGAATACCGTCCTCGCCCGGCGCCTTGCGCCTCTTCATCCGCTTGATGGAGAGGTGCAATTCACTGGGAGTGATGAAATCACCATCTCCCAACGGTAGCACCGGGGAAGAGAGTAGGCTTGCTACGCTCTCTTCCACCAATTGGTGGAATGCGGCCTCTGAGGGTGCAGAGTTATTTGGAGCGAACTGCCGCTCCAGCATTACGGCCAGGACATCGGCGCGGGCCTGAGCCGAGAAGCATCGGTTGCCCCTCTCGTCCACAAGTGGACAAGTCGGGGCAGGCCGATTTGAGAGCTGGCGGCAAAGTCGGTGGAGAGACACGGACGAGGGGTCCTCACGGGCCTCCTCGATCCGTTCCTCCCACGCATAGCCCCGATGGGAGCTAATCTTCGCCGCCAACTCCGCTTCCAGCTCATTAAGCTCGCGCTTGATCTTGGGACAACGAGTTGTCGCCCAGAGCCTCCTCAGGCCCCTCTTCCGGCGAATAATCGCTTTCAGATGGGCCGGGAGTATACCTCTAGGCCCGCCGCTGGGCACAAGAGTCGTCGCCTGGTCGATCGCTCCCCTGATGGAGTCGACAAGGCGGACTGCCGCGTCGTCGACCCCCTCAGGGGTGTTGGGGTCCTGAATTACGGGAAGGTCGACTAGGCTTTTTGGAATGGAATACACTTTGAGGCAAACATAGGCAAAATGTGACTCTAGAGAACGCCTTATTCAGAGTACCAACAGAAAAATAAGTTGAGTGTGGACGGATAATAGGGAGACATCAAGAGTTCCTCCAGGAAATCGAAGACACGTCGTCACGTTTGTCGTTAATTCACAGAAGTCGTCGTGGCCTACAAGATAAGACGTCCGGTGCATTCGTATGTAGCGATGCAACCGAATGAAACCCCCTGTCTTTATATCACCTGCGTTCAGGCCTTAGATGAGACTGTTGAGTATAGGCCTACAGTAGTATCAATTCACAAGGGATTCACCGAAGTTTGAGTCCGCACGGATAGGTACCACCACCCCGCCTATTTCTGCCGTGAAGCAGTAATGCGTTTCGGTTTGAAGGGTGGGGCATCCGTTGTAACTATACTTGCGACCTTAGAACTTATATTATTATCTCAATTTGGGTGGCGTATTTACGTCGTAGATATCTATGTGCTTCAGTAACCACTTAACACCAGATTGTGAGCTCGTCCGTCCATCTAAGCAATAAAAAATAAAAAAAATAGATAGACTGTTCATATATAATTAAAATCACTTTGCTCAGAATCTTTTTCGTTCATCAAACGTCCCTACCCACTAAGCCATTTAACTATAAAATAAAACGACCCCTGATAAAGCTAAAAGCATTTCGTGCAATAAAATTGAGCTGTAAAACAAAAATTATTCCACACACCGACCGATTCCACTCACTGCTTCAACAAAGGGAGCTTTAGTGCAGCTTTTTTTCCGTCGAACCTAAGTGCTTTTACTGTTGAGAACTCAGAGAAAACATAGTGCACTCAAATGGAATGTTATTGCGGACATGGCCTAGTAGTCTAAAAGTCAGTCATTACTTTAAAGTTTCACAATACATTGTGGTTATCGAGCAACACTTCAGGCCTCACATAATAAATGATTTACGAACTATTTAAGGTACACCATAACGATTAGGAAATATATAGAGCTTATTATTGCTACTTTGGCCACGTTGCCCGCAGACGTGTAGACAACTTGGAACGTCTGATGGTCACTGGGAAAGTAGAAGGAAAACGTCCTAGAGGCCGGAGCCCCAAACGTTGGTCCGACCAGATCTCCGAGCAAACCAGCGGACCACTTAGCGCTGCACTACACCAGGCAACTGACCGGAACCGATGGAGGCTGACAGTCGACAAGCTAAAACGGAGTCACGATCCTCTGCAATGAGGGAGCGATGGAGAAGAAGAAAGAAGAAGAATTATTGTCTTATAATATAATTAGTAATTTCATAATCAAGTTAATAGTTCATGCATATTTCTTTTTCTTTATACTTATAATATTTTATTGGCGCCTTCCGCTTGACAGCTTCCGGCGCAGTAAACCTTAATATTATTTATGTTACATAATTCGATATTATTAAATAATAATTGTACGTAAATAATCAGCAGAATAATTAAGATCTCAGATCAAATCTCTGTTGCATTCGTATTCTATCCGCCGTAACGTGTACTAAAGAGAATATATTATTTCGTGTGCATGTAAAGTGTCTCAATTGTCGCAGCCATCGTGATGATCCTTTAATAATTGCGTGTTTTGTTTTTTTTTTTTCAATACATTAAGCAGAAGAATTTCCACGTATCCAGACGACGGTAGATTAAGATGTATATACGAAAAAGCAAAAGACGCTTTTAAATTATTCATACGTATTCCCTTAGCACGTTGAATATGTAACCAAAGAAACAAATGTAAATAAAAAAACACGCGTGAATTCGGACAAAGAGAAATGTTACGGCGGAACCCTTGGAGAACAGACACGCCATTTGAAATTTAGAAGAGGAAATACGGTATGCAGGACTCTGAAAATATACGTAGGTAAATTGTAAACGTGATAGCAATATGTTTAAAATCTAAAGATTTTTTTAATTATTGCATAGATGGGTTAAACGAGGTCTCACAACCCACCTAGTGTTTCTTCCAAGAAGCAGTAATATCTTCTGCTTGAAGAGCAGGGCAATCGTTGTACTATAAAACTGAGAGTAAGAACTCATGTCTCAAGGTGGGTGGCGGCATACGCGTTGTTGATGTCTACGGGCTCCACTACCGTCGCCGTACCGGCCGGTAGTACAGCCGAAATATAACACTATTGACACATCAACCTAGTGGACTTAATTAACAGCAGATGTACTGGGTGCTTACCTCCTCCCTTAAATAGCAGCATACGACAATAAAGATGATCGTTCCTTTTTTTTATAAGGTACCTACCCGCGCGGACTCACAAGAGGTCCTACCACCAGTTCAAAATTGCTAGTTCCTTAAAATGCATCTTCCTTTTACCTGTACGGTAGTCGTAAATGATAAAACAACAGAGCGGTTTTTGTCATGTTATGTTCTCGCGTGTCCCGTTAACTCGCCCGTGTGCAATTTGTCCAACTTACCTAGCACCCTCGACGATGAAACTTGTACTTTTTCGAACAAATAAACTGTCAGTTTTTGAGAGGAAATTTTCGCGGTCTTTTTTGTGGAATTAGTTTTCGCGTCAAGACGATCGATGCGTACCATTCGTATTGATATTATTATGAAAAGAAATAATTTTGACGAATCTTTTCTTAGTGTTTATAATCTAATCTAAGATTCGTCTGGTGTGAGGCAATTGTGATACTTACGGATACTTCAAGGTTAGCAACACTGATTGACAAATCAGGCCGACGGCCAATGGACTTGTATCCGGCTAATTTTATAAATAAAAAAAAAAAAAACAAATCAGGCCGAGACACGGTTGAGATTCCTAGATATGAAACTGTAACGAAATAACGGTCGGTGTTAATACTGGCAGTAGGGTTTATCATATCCCCCAGTAAGTACCGCTTATTTAGGCTATTAAATTGACAAGGCTTCTATAATATCTATTATATATTTAGGTATATATCTATTTATTGTATGTATATATTTTCTATAGTAATATATATTTTCTATTATTTCTATAGCAATGTACATCGCAACATACCTGCTATATTTTTATATTTTCCAGAATTTCTCTAAGTTAAACGGTTGTATGGAAAAGATCGCTTTTAGCGATAAGACTGCCTATTGTACAAATCTATCTGCTTTTTGACTGTTTTTGAATGTAAATTGTGTTTTGATGTGCAATAAAGTGTACTCTCTCCCTCTCTTATTATGTACCACCTATTGGTTCTATTAAATTTGCTCAAATTTGGAGAAACTCGTCTAGGCTCACCTGGTTTTAAGTTGTAACCAGAGCTCATAGCCATTATAGCATCAATACTGTCACCAGCATTGAGACTTGAGTTTAAAGTCATGTATAACGGATTTCTCATCCTTCGCACCGAACACATCCCTTCGATCCTAAGCCATCGTTAAAAAACAATCAATCATCGCTGTCATAACTTGAGACTGACAATATTAATGAACCTCATTACTTACTCAAAGATTTTGAGATATGTACCCCGGACAACAGAGCTTTACATGACAAATGACTGGTCTAATTTACCTAAAACATTTTCCCTTTAATCTTATCTCTCTCTAGTATTCAATCAGTATTCTTTTTTTATTTATTGCTTAGATGGGTGGACGAGCTCACAGTCCACCTGGTATTAAGTGGTTACTGAAGCCCATAGACATCTACAACGTAAATGCGCCACCCACCTTGAGATATAAGTTCTAAGGTCTCAGTATAGTTACAACGGCTGCCCCACCCTTCAAACCGAAACGCATTACTGCTTCACGGCAGAAATAGGCAAGGCGGTGGTAGCTACCCGTGCGGACTCACAAGAGGTCCTGCCACCAGTTTTCGTTTCGCTTTTATCTAAGTCTCATTTTATGAGAAGTAACAGATTGTATTGCCTTTATCTTAGATTACAAAACTTAAAGCGAAGACAGAGCGAATTCAATACGTTGTACTTGGTCATTTGGAATCAGAAAATATCACATTTTTTCTTCACACACAAATAGCCTACCTACGGAGAAATAACAGCGTAGTTACTTTATAAAAAAATCAAACTTTTGCGACTGAGTTACCTAACACAGCTTACAAATTGTTCTAGTAGAAATCGTCACGTAACAAAAAAACGTTATGTCCCTTCCGTGCCACTTTACTTCTTAGTCTCTGTCTGTTTTCCTCTGTCTGTGTCTGTCTGTCTCAGCTACGCATTTTTTTTTATTTAAATGCACGGAATGAGTTCAAGTTTTCTCATGCAAATTATATATCGCCTCGTTTCTTTATTGACTTAAAATAACTACCGTAGTATTTGTATATCAGTCATGTGTTATTGGCCATGTACATGGCCTTCTCATCATATGCAATCGTTGAGTGCAACAAGAAAAAAAAAACACGTGTGGCACTCGGGGACTGCCGCGGTAAAGCTATTGCATAGCATTTTTTATCAACTTTGCAATTACAATTAGACAATAATAATTTAATATTAAAACAATAATAAAAATAAGACCACGCTATATTTATAAACATTAACAAAAGCAAAACATTAACTCTCCCCTTCACACTCATAAGCTAGACCGCGCGAGAGAGAGATGGGCAGACCTTTCATGATGCCCATGCAGTGCGACGTCACGCCGCGCGCTTATTCACAAACACTACACCAGCGCAACGTTAGAATGGGTTGAACGCGAGCTACATAGTAGGCGTAGTGGGGGTGTCAGATTTTATTTTCGTTACGGAATTTCTTGATTCAGTCGCTGCGCTCAAAGCCCGCGATAAAAGCTATGCAATAGCTTAAAACACTTTATAAAAAAAACATCCTCAAGCAAATTTCAATTCAGGATCCAAACAGACAAGATCGCTTCGAACCATCCCTTATAATTTTAAGCGAATTATTTTCACATCGATAAGACGTCGAGTGGGCGCTATAAGGCCTTGTCGTTCTCGGCTGACCCTCGAATATATTAGCTTATCTCTTACTTTACTGACGGCGTAGCGAATTGTGACGTCACTGCATATTTACCCCAGTTTTTGAACGAAGCATTTCGTACCAAGCTCGACCCGTTTTTGGACTTTGACTTAGAATACTTTGAAACGTTTCGAGTACAGACAACTTAATTGTAATTAGTAGTGCTTTACAGTGTAATTAACGCTGACAAGCAATGAATTTAGTTTGGACGCCAAGATCGATTGTTAGTAGGTACGAATCAGCCATACGTTCTGGTTTGAAGGGTAGAACAACCGTTGTACGAATCAATTGGGACTTGGACCTCACGCTTCAAAGTCGATAGTACCAATGAAATTGTGATCAGTGTGGATCCCTTAACCAATTAACAACACGTCGACCGTGATACCAAAAGTATGCTCATACTGATTTCTTAAATAAAATTTGTTACACAAGAAAATTTTTGGCTGACTTGGTGGTGGCCGTGGGTTCGATTCTCACATCGCACAAACATCCCTGTCATGAACAGGTTTGTTTGTTATTTAAGTATCTATGTCAGTCTCTGGTACCACAAGACAGGGAATCCTAAATTAGGGTCGGTGTGCTTAGTGCTATTGTTTTTTAACGTTCTCGATAGCGTAAAAGTTAACTCAAATTTGTATGGAGTTGGAACAGCGGCCCTAGCGACAAATGTAGACAAAAGTTCCAACTCCATACAAATTTGAGTTGACTTTCACAGTATCGAGAACAGTAAAAAACTAAGCTAACTAAGCACAAGGACAACGGTGCGCGATTTAAAAATAAAGTATATGATGACCGAGCTTTGTTCGGTTTTTTTTTGATAACGCCATCTTGTTGTGTCTTTAAAGCGGTTAGTTGCCCTCAATTAAGAAGAATAGTATTATTATTTGCCAATAGATGTCGGGAGGAGTTGATTATTGAAAACACGAATAAAACAAAATTTTCTGAAAATAAATCGTAGCTAGATCGATTTATCGCCCCCGAAATCCACTGTATACTAAATTTGATATACAAGAAATATATATACAAGAATTGTTCGTTTAAAGGTATAAGATAAATGAAAAATTTAAATGCACAAGTATGCAACACGGTATCTTGTTTACTCGAGTTATTCTAGAAATGTCGTAAATATATTATTATGAATTATGTCATGGCCTACGAGGTTTAGGAGGTCACCCTAATTCGTTCATACCAGCCGTCTATTCAACCCATCTTGTTTTTTTTTTTATTGCTTAGATGGGTGAACGAGCTCACAGCCCACCTGGTGCTAAGTGGTTACTGGAGCCCATAGACATCTACGACGTAAAGCGCCACCCACTTTGAAATATCAGTTCTAAGGTCTCAAGTATAGTTACTACGGCTACCCCACCCTTCAAACCGAAACGCATTACTGCTTCACGGCAGAAATAGGTTGGGTGGTGGTACATACCCGCGCGGATTCACAAGAGGTCCTACCACCAGTAAAAAGATGATAGACGCGATCGAAGTCACGTTTTTCATCGTTAACTGAAAAATTACTAAAACGTACAATTTCCGTTGCAAGAGCACTCTGAGAACTAACCGCCGTCGTGACCTCAATAGCCTTCAGTTAACGAACTAGTGCCTTAATTTCCGGACCGAATAAAAACTCGCACAGTTTTATCACTCCGCCGAGCTAAGAAGACCTCTGTTCCGCTTCGGAATGAGTTTTTTTGATATTCGATTATACTATTATGAAACAATTAGAAAAAAATAAGAATAGTTTGAAAAAACTAAAAAAATTCGCATTTATAGAAAATCCAATTAAACAATAGAAAATAAATTTTAATAAATTTGAATTAAAAAATAGTGTTAGAAAAAATTATTTTATTGTAAAAAAGCGTGGGGTGCATGGTATCAGTAGTTATAAATATTTTATGAACAGATATGAGTAGAAGGGTTATTTTGATAATATCCTGAAGAGCACCCCACGCTTTTTTACAATAAAATCATTTTTTCTTACACTATTTTTTGTGAACGACCGTCGGACTCAGATCTAGTGGTTAAAAAAGTTCGTACATATTACAAGAATATCACCATCTAGGCTGATTCATCCTTAAATCCTAATCTTACCTCACCCTTGACCAAATCGACAATTCAATAACAAACTTTTTTTTTGAAACCTTATTGTTGTGTCCCGAAAGTCTATCCAGTACCACTAGGACAGGTGTGAACCTACATTTGCAAAAATATGCAACTGCACGGACGAATTGAGTGCAATTGCAATGGCCCTGTTCATTGGCAAAATGCCAGTGAAGGTGTAAACTATATGACCCGGACACACTGAGCCCAGCGGCCGGAAATTGGCCTCGCCGCCTCACGCCGGCTCTTCGAACGCTATGCGCTTTTAGTGATGCAATTAAGTCATTAGAAGCAACTGACAGGTATTCTATGATGTTCAGTTTTGGCGACAAATAGATTCATAGAATTTGAAAACTGCAACTGCTAAAATGAGCTTTGGTATTTAAAAACATGGCTAAGAATATTCTGTCGAAATTTTGCCTAGTGACAAAATTCGCCACTATTCGGCAACTCTAAAGTGGGATACAGGCACTAAAGAACTGGTGGTAGGAAGTCTAGTGAGTCCGCACGTGTAGGTACCACCACCCTACTTATTTCTGCCGTGAAGCAGTAATGCGTTTCGGTTTGAACGGTGGGGCAGCCGTTGTAACTATACTTGAGACCTTCGAACTTATATCTCAAGGTGGGTGGCGCATTTACGTTGTAGATGTCTATGGGCTCCAGTAACCACTTAACACCAGGTGGGCTGTGAGCTCGTCCACCTATCTAAGCAATAAAATAAAATAAAAAAAGGTACCACCACCTCGCCAATTTTTGCCGTGAAGTAATAATGCGTTTCGGTTTGAAGGGTGAGGCAGCCGTTGTAACTATACTGAGACTTTAGAACTTATATCTCAAAGTAGAGGGCGCATTTACATTGTAGATGTCTATGGGCTCCAGTAACCACTTAACACCAGGTAAGTTGTGTGCTCGTCCATCCATATAAGCAATAAAAAAAACATAGAATTTGAAAACTGAACTCGACTTTGGTATTTAAAACATAGTTAAGAATATTCTGACGAAATTTTGCCTAGTGACAAATTTCGCCACTATTCGGCAACACAAAAGTGGGATACAGCCAGTAAAGAAGCAAGCGATTTAACTACAAATTAGTATTTCAGGCTCACGTGGTTTTGGATTGTGTGCATTTGAGAATACAGCCTTTGACATTGCCCAAAAGTAAAACATAAATGTAGATCCATATTTGTGATTAGATTCAGATTCAAGAAATATGTTTAAAATATTAAAGTATTTATATATTTTAAAGTATCTTTCATATTTTATAAACTTTTTAGATACTCAATATCTTCTCTGGATAAGTCGGTAGAATACAATAGAATTTACAAGTCATCATCATAGTCGGTTGCTCATGGCGGACCAGTCGTGGTCATGTGGAATTCTTGTTTATTCAAGCCTTGACAGATTTTTTCCATAGTTTGCGAACTGAGGCTTGGCGCACGAACACGTTAAGTGGGGTTTCAGTAAGGTCTTTCACCTGATCAGTCCAGCGCATAGGAAATCGTCCACTAGACCTCTTACCATTGACTCTACTCTGAACAACAAGTTTCTCGATAGAGTCTGCTGACCGTCGCCAAGTCAACAAAAGTGTAATTCTAACCTAACAGAAATCTTATGGGGTATGCGAAGAACGAGTAGCAAATATGTATATGCACTAACAAAATGAAAAGATGTGTGGTGTCGTGGGACTCCGGATAGGAACGACGTTCCTTATTATAAAATATTAATTTTAAGTTCGATTCGAGGTTAAAGAATATAATTATTCGGGTATACATTTTTTTATATTTCTTATTATGATTTTTTTATTGATAAAAATAAGCGCAAGGGTTAACCACTCCGGAGTGCAATGGAGCAGCCTCCCTCTGGGGGAACTGCCTGCATGTTCACGGTATCCCCTACGCCAGGTAAGTATGAACGTCTATCAACTGTGTAACATCTCGTCACCGCGATTCAGGAATTGTTGAATTTACGTGCAGCGACATCGGTTGATAGCAAACTCAATAGAAAAAAATCTTACGTTACGGACATTTTTTCCCGGTTAGGATACCCCTCCGCATCGTCCCATAAGGAACTTCGTTCTAATAAATATATTCAAGATTTTGTTCATAACTACAAGCTCTGAGACGAAGAAAATGATGCTTAATTGAAACAGACAGCACGCTGAAAACATGTCAATTCAAAAAGCAATTTGTTAAGCAATGATTTTAAAACAAGACATTAATTTCTCCAACCTACTAATTATCCTGTAATTTGTGGCAATAAAAACACAACAAACACCTTTCATCGTACGAACAGTTTATTTCGTATTTCATAAATCAGAATAGAAAACATCGCGTGACCAGTCTGTAAAGAGCAATTTGTTTAATACCCAGGGTTTTTTTTTCAGTAATAAAAACTTCTGTAAACGCCTGCCGATAGCGACGATAATGTTGAACTAGACGATGACCGGTTATTTTTTTTTTTGATAACGCCATCTTGTTGTGTCTTTAAAGCGGTTAGTTGCCCTCAATTAAGAAAAATAGTATTATTATTCGCCAATAGATGTCGGGAAGAGTTGATTATTGAAAACACGAATAAAACGAACGACATTTTTTGAAAATAAATCGTAGCTAGATCGATTTAACGCCCCCGAAATCCCCTGTATACTAAATTTTATGAAAATCGTTGGAGCCGTTTCCGAGATTCAGATTATATACATATATATTAATATACACGAATTGCTCGTATAAAGGTATAAGATACTGATCGCAAATACAACATAAAGGTAACATTAAATTTGTTAGAACAAAATCTGTATTTGCATATATTAATGTGCTTGTTCGCCCTGACTTATTGACCTAACGCTCAAGAATTACGAACTGAATACTTAACATATAAATATTGAATTGAAGCGTACGTTTGAAGAGTTTGTTGTCAATGTCAAATAATTGAAGTGTGTCCTCGTGCTTACTGTGTTCGCTTCTAAAGCGTATATCAAGTTTTGTAATTCATTTTAACAGACGTCTCCCACATTTAATAATACTAGAGGTCCCGCAGTAGTCGAAATTCGACTATAATTAATTGGAATTGTAAGTTTGTACACTATTATGATTGTATTTTATACTTCTATAATCACAAATTTCGCCAAGGCTACACTATAAAAAAAAATAAAGACAAACAATATATTTCATCTATTCTCAATTTGACCACAGACGTCAAGAACAAAAAATTGACAATAAATAAACAGTATGAACGCGTATGTGCGTCAACAAAACATGGTAGTGTGTGTAATGTTTTCTTTTTTGATTTAATGCATTATTAAATCATAATTTAAAAAAAAAATTAGCATTGTGCACTTCTTCTCTATATTTTCTATAAGTGTGGGAAATTTCATACTCCTCCGTCTACGCAATTTTCGTAAAAAGGGATACAAAGTTTTTTCTTCACGTTTTTTTTTTTTATTTTTTTTTATTGCCTTTGTAGGCAGACGAGCATACGGCCCACCTGATGGTGAGTGGTTACCGTCGCCCATGGACTTCAGCAATGCCAAGGGCAGAGCCAAGCCGCTGTCTAACGCTTAATACTCTCCACAAGCCTCGTTTGAAGAAGGACATGTCATAGCGCTCGGGAAAAACCGTGAAGGGGAGCTCATTCCATAGCCGGATGGTACGTGGCAAAAAAGATCTCTGGAAACGCACTGTGGATGACCGCAGTGGCTCCAGGTAGTATGGATGAACTCTACTCCGGTGGCGGGCGGTGCGATGGTAAAAACCAGACGTTGGTATCATCTCGAACAATTCCTCAGAGCACTCCCCATGAAACATGCGGTACAAAATACAGAGGGAACCGAAGTCCCTCCGCAGACCCAGAGGCTCCAAACGATCCGTGAGAATGGAGAGAATCACGTATTAATATATAGATGTACTATTAATGAAAGCAAACCTATTAATGGAAGTACAAAATTTTAAATACGTCCGCATAGTCAACATGTTATGTCTGGATTATCTATTTTATTTTATTTGGAAGACAAACAGTGAACTTAAACTTTATAAAATCTAACCTTAAAACTGAACACCATTTAAATATCTCCGCATTTAAATAACAAAAACGATTGTGGCGTCGCATCGCCTAAAATTAAATAAGAATTTAATAGAACTAGAGGTCTCGCAGTAGTCGAAATTCGACTATAACTAATTGGAATTTTAAGTTTGTACACTATTATGATTGTATTTTATACTTCTATAATCACAAATTTCGCCAAGACTACGCTATAAAAATATTAACAAAGACAAACAATATTTAATCCATTCTCAATTTGACAACAGACGTCAAGAACAAAAGTTTGACAATAAATAGTATGCTTGCATGTGTGCGTCAAATACATGGTATGTAGTGTGTGTAACGTTTTCTTTATTGATTTAATGTATCTTTTATGCATTATTTAAAAAAAATATTAGCATTGTGCACTTCTTCTCTATATTCTCTATAAGTATGGAAAATTTCATACTCCTCCGTCCGCGCAATTTTCGTAAAAAGGGATACAAAGTTTTTGCTTCACGTATTAATATATAGATTAAATAATATCTTTCGAGATAGATTCACTTTAGAATTCGCTTAATACGCGACATTTATCTTCGTAATTAAAGGTCCGCTGTATTTGGTATTATTATCAACAATTCGATGTTTTTAATTGAACTTCAATTACCCCATTCAAATAGCCGAAGAAGTTTTTTGTTATGATTTTTTTTCCAAATTTAAAATTTTAAATAGCTCTCCTGTAATGTTTGCAAAAATGTCGCATAAAACACCTTTCATCCCTCGAAATTATGTATTATTAGTAATTAGGTATATCGAATAATATAAACAACATACTAAATATTATTATTATGTATCTCAGTGATGAACCGGGCGCCGCAGCCGAGTAGTGACGCAGGGGCGCCGCACTGCGGCACACACGGGCGACCCGACGCACCACGACGACTCTACCGACATATTTACAGCATACGACACGATATTTGAACGTCTCATTATATAAGTTTATTTTATTAAACTAAACCATATCAGTTTATAAGGAAATACAACTTAAAATATGTAAATTTGCTTGTTATTTGATGTTTCGCGTTGTCAATTAAAATAACTAGTTTGTTTCTGTGAAATAACTAAAACATTGATGACATTTAAAATTTTGCTTCTAGAAAATTAGCATCTTAATGAGAAAAAAAAATCAGTATCAACAAACCTCAAATAACGGTAATTTTAGAATTTTATTTAAGATCAATAAATAGTATATGATAATTAATTATTTAAATAATTAGAAGATCAGTACTTTTGCAACATAATGTTAACTTATCCCTAGAAACAGTATCATAAGATAACAATATATTTCTTTTTATATTATACAATATCCATCTTATCATATATAATATGAAGTGGCCGCCTCATATTATATACCCACCCAGACGAAGGGGCAACGCAAAGCCTTCGACGCCCTAAGCACATCCTATCCAGGCCTCCACTCTCGGTACTTATAGACACTACAAGCGCTAGTTACTGTTCTCGTCGAACTCCTCAACTGCGGCGAAGAGTTCTAAGTGCAATATAGCCAATAGACCATCAAGAGATGCCAAATCTTTAGGACATTATGCAGTAAGTACTTAAATATTGCTTTTCTCACACGGATAATACTTGACAGCAAAATTAATTGAATAGATCATAGAAAAATGTGTGAACGACATAAAGTATCACAAGTCGTAACCTATCTCACAAGCCTCTGAATCTCACGTGATTTACGATTCCAACCTGGCTGTAGATTCAGCGAAGCACCGCTCTTGTAAGGGCCAGTGCTAACAAGTACTTTCAGATTAAGCCCCGCGAGCTCCCTTACTAATAATCTGCGCGTATTTCGAATAGTCTTTTTGGCTACTAATGATTAGATGAAGAAAAAAAAGACTATGTAATCTGGTGACGATAGTACAGTATGTTACATGAGTATCATAAAAGGCGACAAAGATCTTGACCTATTATATAATGACAGATCAAAATCAAGTGTGGCTAAGGTTACGATGTCTATACCCAATAAGCATCAGATGGCTGTAAGCCCGTCCGCCTATTTAGGCAATAAAAAAAAATAATACAGGTCACAGAAAAAACAACACGATATCGTATCGGACGTCATAAAACAATTATAGGCACGAGACAAACTTTTGAATTCCCATCAAATATTCTTCATCAGCAAAATGTCTGGTCATTCCGTAGTCGCGTCCATAACTAAAGTGTTTCTTAATTACTTTGTATACTCGTAACTTTTTCTGTTATTCGATTTTAATTAAATTTTATTTAACAGAATATAACTATTGAATTAACAACTAATTAAAAATATAGAATCAATGCAATATTGTCTCATAAATTGAACAGATCTTTCCTTTTCTAATTAAAATATTGTAACCATTTGGATTTGACAGGACATATGCTACGTTGCAAAACAAGTAAATGGAGCATACAAGTATCCTTATGGTATCCAAGAAGGGACATCAGAAGACAGGGGTGTCTGAAAACAAAAGGGAGTCATGATACCCGTCTAACCCTAGGATCATCTGGACCAGAGTTGCAGAAGACCTAGTTCAATGGAGAGAGCTGGAGGAGGCCTATGCCAAGAGGCACACCAAATTGCGTGATATATTATAAGAAATAAATATATAAAATCAAATACGTTAATTGCATGTAGTTCGGAATGAAAGGGGTTTTATTATTATAACCATTTGTTATGTTATTTGCAGAGATCCGCTGATGATTGATTGATTTACATGCTGCTATGAACCAGCAACTAACTATTAACAATAGACAAACGTACCTTGCGACGAGTTTTGGCTACCTTTGAATATTGTACCGATTTAACACTTTCCAAGTATTTTATTGATACTGATGAAGAGACAGGCTAGGGGTCAAGGTTTCAGACCCCATTGACACCACAACAATAGGACTCAATAGGTAGGCTTTGAAGTCGTCGTGGCCTAAAGGATAAAACGTCCGGTGCATTCGTATCTAGCGATGCACGGGTGTTCGAATCCCGCAGGCGAATACCAATTTTTCTAATGAAATACGTACTTAACAAATATTCATGATTGATTTTCACCGTGAAGGAATAACATCGTGTAATAAAAATCAAACCCGCAATATTGTAATTTGCATAGTTACTGATGGTAGGACCTCTTGTGAGTCCGCACGAGTAGGTACCACCGCCCTGTCTATTTCTGCCGTCAAGCAGTAATGCGTTTCGGTTTGAAGGGCGGGGCAGCCGTTGTAACTATACTGAGAACTTAGAACTTATATCTAAAGGTGGGTGGCGCATTTACGTTGTAGATGTCTATGGGCTCCAGTAACCACTTAACACCAGGTGAGCTGTGAGCTCGTCCACACATCTAAGCAATAAAAAAATAATAATAAAAAATTAGACCTCAAGAAACAAGCCAAAATTATTTATCCTATTCAACTGAAACTTTGCGTATATGTTCTGTTGATATTTCTTGGTGAGACTTGCAAGATTGATGTCGTCTCGGCGACGTGCCGGTGACAAATGAGCTGAAATTTGTACAAGACACGTGTGTGATACTTGTGGGGTGTTCGCTGAATGTTCCAGAAGTGCTTTCATACTTGGAACATTCATTCAAAACTTCAGCGGTTTTGGGAATCAGCAAGAAAAGCAATACCGTTTTTTGCAGGGGAGTTAATAAAAACAAAAGTTCACCTTTCACTTTCGTACCTTTTCGACTATAATTAATTGAAATTCTAAGTTCGTACACTATTAAAATTCTATTTTCAAAGACTATTTATTATACTTCTATAATCACAAATTTCGCCAAGACTACACTATAGAAAAATATTAATAAAGACAAACAATATTTAATCTATTCTCAATTTGACAAGAGACGTCAAGAACAAAAGTTTGACAATAAATAAATAGTAATGCGTGTGTGCGGCAACAAAACATGGTAGTGTGTGTAATGTTTTGTTTTTTGATTTAATGTATTATTATTAAATCATAATTAAAATAAAATTAGAATTGTGCACTTCTTCTCTATATTCTCTATAAGTGTGGAAAATTTCATACGCGCAATTTTCGTAAAAAGGGTTACAAAGTTTTTGCTTCACATATTATATAAACAAAATTTGCTCTGTCAGCCAATATCCCTTCAAAACTAGTGATTAAATAAATTGTCAATTTAGCAATACTCATGTACTCTACTACATTAGTACTTCAACATTCAACATTGCAATGCTCTTAGTCTAAACTTTTTATTAAAACTCCTCTCGACTCGACTACTTAATTTACACAACGACTAACCATAATATCTATAGTTTCTTGCGTTTACATCTAAGAAGCACTATTCCTTTGGGTAGCGGAAACAAAACTAATACCCATACATAAAGTTATAAACCCAACTAGCGACCCGCCCTCGCTTCGCTTCGGAAACATTAAAACACACATGAAACAAAAAAATAAAAAAAATAAAAAAATTATAAAAAGTAGCCTATGTTCATCAGGGACAATGTCGGCTTCTAATGGAAAAAGAATTTTTCAAATCGGTCCAGTAGTTTCGGAGCCTATTCGAAACAAACAAACAAACAAATCTTTCCTCTTTATAATATTAGTATAGAGTATAGATTAGCAGTACTATTTTCTGAGATAACCATAAATGCGAGTGATTTAAGCAGATTAATATTTGTGAAATCGCATTATTCTAAATTAGCGCGCGCTCTTCGTTCCCGAGAGAATGTGGATTCCACGCCTCAATTACTTTTTTCCCATTTTTGTACAATACGCTTTTTGGAACGAGGTGGTCGTAGATTATACGCGTGTATGTGTGTGCGTGGGACTTCGATATTCAAAAAGACGACCGTCAAGCGTAGAAAATCAGTTTTGTTTTTGTAAGTTGTATGAAACTTTTTTTAACTACTTACTGGGAACAGAACGACTGTTGTATAAGGAAACACTTAAACTCTTCTTTTTCGAAAACGTATCTAATATATTGTACATACAGAAAAACGAGCAAAACAAAAAAACATCCACGACAGAAACATTTTTAGATATTAAGAAAATAAAGGACGACATTCTAGGCTACCTACGGCTGCCAGCTGGTTAGCTAAATAAAGAAAAGGTAGTACAAGTTGTGGAGACGATCGCAGATTAGGCCGGCGTTTGTACCGCTAAGCAATGATGCCTTCACTTTGAACAATGTGTCACTTTTTACTGGTGGCAGGACTCTTGTGAGTCCGCGCGGGTGGGTACCGCCACCCTGCATATTTCTACCGTGAAGCAGTGATGCGTTTTGATTTGAAGGGTGAGGCAGCCGTTGTAACTATGCTTGAGACCTTAGAACTTATATCTCAAGGTGGGTGGCACATTTACGTTGTAGATATCTGTGGGCTCCAGTAACCATTAACACCAGGTGGGCTATGAGCTCATCCACCCATCTAAACAATAAAAAAATGAAATTTAGTTGAGGCTTCGAACTCATGCCTCAAGGTAGGTAGGTAGCGGTATTCGCGTTGTAATGTAATTGAGGTCCCAGCCACCAACACCCGGTGGGCCAATCCACACATCTAATGCTACAGAAAAACGCATACTATGCCACAGCAAACGTATACATTCCACGTGTAAATTTAAGGCTGCTCTTCCCACGAATAAAATGATGACCTCGCTGTTCAAAGATAGAATAGGAGGAGTCCTTTTTATTGATTCTATTCCCAAAGGACAGACGGTCACACGACCCTATTGTGAAGGTTTAATCCCGAAAGAACGTGAAACGATTCAGGAAAACGTTGAAGAATACTATAATTTAGAATTTCATCCAAATTTAGCTGCTTCATTTAATAGAAGTTGCGTTTAACTATTCCCTTGGGTACCAATGTGTAGTTATTTTGCTCCAAGTTAAGGCAAGGGAAGGGAAAAGGAAAAGAGGCAAACAACCAAAAATATGGGACGATGATATCAGGCAGGTTGGAGCATAACATGGAGTAGAGTAACCAGAGAGTGATCAGAATGGAGTAGGTTAGAGGAGGCCTTTGCAAACTGACATACGGACTTACAGAAAATAAAGAAGCACCAAATACATGAATAATTTTTATTTGGACAAACAAATCTATCCTAGATTAGCTTCGCATCCGAGTCAGACTCTCAATAATCTGTGACCAGAGGATACTCAGCTACTTCGGTCATATTGCCCGCCGTCAGTCAGATAACTTAGACAAAGTGATTGTGACCAGCAAAGTAGAAGGAAAGAGACCCCGCGGCCGATTACCTAGCCGTTGGTGTGATCAAATAACCGCCCTAACTGGGCTGCCAGTCGCAACCGCCATTCGAGAAGCTGAAGACCGGACGAGATGGAAACAGTTCACGAGACAGTCAAGTTTCAGGGACACGACCTTCAGCAATGAAGAAAGCGACGAAGAAGAATTAAGCTTTGATACTTAGTACATACATATTTCGTTTGGCACACGAAATGTCAGTATGACAGCGCTGACGATAATGAATAATGACGCATAGAAACATATTAGTTGTATAAGAAATATAATTGTATATCTGTTGACCGAATAAAAGGCTTTATTATTATTATTAGCGTTTAACTATTATACAATTCACTTTACCAAAATTAAAGGTAGAAATCCCTGTTAAATTGTAGTGAACATTATCCAATCAAAAGTGGCACATACAGGTTCACAACGCCGTTCCTCACATCCTAATGTAGCCAAATAACTATAAAGATGTCATACGGAGAGGAAGTTGAATATGAAGGGTCCCCCTTATCGGATTGGTCGACAACATTTTAACGTACAAAATGTGTTTTGTGGTTTTATTTAACGTTTTTTTTTTTTATTGCTTTGATGAGTGTACGAGCTCACAGTCCACCTGATGTTAGGTGGTTACTGGAGCCCATAGACATCTACAACGTAAATGCCGCCGCTCACCTTGAGATATAAGTTTTAAGGTCTCAGTATAGCTACAACGGCTGTCCCACCCTTCAAACCGAAACGAATTACTGCTTCACGGCAGAAATAGGCAGGATGGTGGTACCTACTCGCACGGACTCACAAGAGGTCCTACCACCAGTTTTTTTTGAGGTTACTTAAATACATTAGGCCGTATATGATACTATGTCATCAACATATACTTCCTTTACCGCGATATGGCATATGAATAGGATAGCCGTTAACTTATACCATACTGATATCATAACTGACTGAATGGATAGATAACTAAATGAATGAATAATAATGTGAATCGAACGTAATTATCTCTTTATTTTAACTTAAAATGCCACTGCTACTTTATAATCATATTAGAATGGTATTAATGGTAGGCAGCGGCTTGGCTCTGCCCCTGGCATTGCTGACATCCATGAGCGACGGTGACCACTTACCATCAGGTGGGCCATATGCTCGTCTGCCTACAAAGGCAATAAAAAAAAGAAACAATTAGAATTAGCAAGTTGACAAAATTAGAGCAATGAAGAAGAGGGCTATGCTCGGAGTTCCTTGCGAGATCCAATCAGTAATGAGGAGATTCGCTGAAGAATCATGATAACGTACGTAGCCCGAAGAGTTACGAGATTAAAGTGGCATCAGGCAGTCCACATTGCTCGTAGACCACTGGGGCCAAAAATTTTTAGAGTGACGACCGCGCACTGGTAGACGCAGTGCGGGTAGGTCTCCTACGACGTAAACATGCCTAAGATCGCGACAATTCGCAGGATGTAGGTAGCGCAGGGCCCGCTATTATGGCGAACATTGGGGAAGGTCTATATCCAGTATTAGATGTCCATGAGCTGGTAATAACGAAATTGTTCTTAGTCGAAAACAATTATAAATTTGCTGCTCAATGTTGATTTATTTTTCAGTAACAAAGCTGTTTTTGTAATTGCATTATGGATAAACGATCGATATGATAGATTAAATAAGAACTCACAAAATTTAGGTGGCTTCATCAAACATGTATGATATGCGATTTAGCATTAAGATAAAACTGATGAGTTATTCCACTCTAGCGCATTGACACCAGGAGGATGGAACGTACTGTGGAAGGGCAATCCGGACGGCAGTGTATGGCGTTCCAACCCGGCAAGCTGGTTCTGGCCCAGAGGGTTATCCCGGAACACCAGTGACACCACCCGGGTGGCCTAACGGTACCGCGGAGACCAGCGTTGTTGTTGTTGACGATCGCCTCGACGACCCGTCGGTCGGGCGTCCTCGGGGTGGCACCGTGAGTCTTGTTGTAGTCTTGACCGCGGGAGCCCCTGATCGGACATCAAGTGAGAGAGTGCAAGGGCCCTAAAAAAAACTTGGACTCGCGATCTGCTCCCAACATCTGCAGACCGTCAAGACCCACATAGACAGCGCGTCCATTAGGCGCAGACACCTCGGCCCGAAAAAAAGGGGAGCTCTATTCAAATCGCAATTAGACATTGCCTTATCAGTGAACGTTAGACTTTATAAAGTTAAAACAACCGTTAAAAAATATATAACTATATAGAATATATTTCTTTACTTATGAAATAAATGTACTTTTTGTAGGCATTAATGCGAAATCAACTGACAAATGTTTGCTTATGGAATGGAGCCGGACAAACAACTTTAAGCATTTACTGCGACGTCACAGTTTGTTACAGTTCATTAGTTCAGTTACAGTTAATTATTTGGTAATAACAATAATATTCATTCGATTTCGGCAAATTCGCTCTATATCTTTTTTCTAACTAAACTATCTTCAGTGCAAATTAGATCTATCACATCACGATTCAAACGGCAAACGAGTTTCAATTGTTTTAACGAGGTCCGCCGACCTGTCCCGACTGCTCCCGAATACACTTCGCAGTAATCTAATTGGCCCGAAACAAATGTTTCCCGTCTCAGGGTCACGGAGAAACTAGAACATTCTACGTCGTAATCGAAATGTGAAATAACAATGTGACGTAATATTTTTTGACTTTATATCGGACTATACACTACACCGTACAGATGTTAATCTATAACGTAGGTGGAACCGTCTGGAGTCTGGCAAGACTTCTCTTTATTTTTAACAAAGATTTTTATTGCTCCTACAGCTCATCAATTCATCTGGTATTACAAAAGAAAGCGAGACTAGAGAAATTGGAAGAATAGGTTTTTTTTAAATTATATATTCAGATTTTGCGTGCAATCTATTAAAATCGTGTGAAAAAAAAAAGTTGTACGACATAATTTTGTTGAATAATTATTTACTTATCCCAAGTTACAGGTCTTAACGAAGCCACAAGCCACGTCTGCCATGTTATTCAATAAACAAACCTCTAATTAGTGTTCAATAAATAGTTGTATTGTGTTTACTAATGGAGAGTTTCGGAATCCAACACCAATTTTAAAAATTAAATTTCCTACGCTAATTTTTAATATGTGCTCACATATTCTCAATTACCTCTAAAAATTTTCCCTCAAAATTATAATTAGCGTAATTACTGGTGGTAGAATATTTTGTGAGTCATCACAGGATATTTCTGCCGAGAAACAGTAACACGTTTGTGACAGCCGCTGTATTGTCCAAAGAACCTTAGAGCTCGTGTTTTATGGTGGGTGGCGGTTTACGTTATAGACGTCTACGTGCTCCGGTAACCACTTGACACCAGGTGAGCCGTGACTCATCCGCCCATTTAAAAACTAAAATAAAATTAGTCTCCAAACTATAGCAGTGACCATCGTCGATCGTGCAAAAGAATTAAAAGCTTGATCCCGTTTGGAAACGAACAAAATAAAGTTCAATGACTCGGAACGTTCAAACGTCATGTTATTTTCCGCTTATTGTGTCAAATGCAACGGATTTGATACAAATCAGGTCAGTGATTCGAATTTTGGCACGGCGCCACAATACCAGGTAGCATTATGTAGGTAGGGCCGCACGTTGAGCGCTAGTTGCGACAAAATATGCAGCAACCATAGCGATAGATATTTTCGAGGTAGGTACTAGTTTCTATGCTTAGTAATGAAAAAAAAATATAATATAATTATGTGCATGGTTGGCGCTCAACTAACACCTGCGGTCCTCGTATCAGGAAGATGAAAAAACAAGTGACACAAAGTGCCTCAACATATTGAGAGAAGGTTAACCCATTGAGTTTCTCACCGTATCTTATCAGTGAGTCGCGATTCCGGTCCGGAGTTTTTTTTTTATTGCTTAGATTGGTGGACGAGCTGACAGCCCACCTGATGTTAAGTGGTTAGTGGAGCCCATAGACAACTACAACGTAAATGCGCCACCAACCTTGAGATATAAGTTCTAAGGTCTCAGTATAGTTACAACGGCTGCCCCACCCATCAAACCGAGACGTATTACTGCTTCACGTCAGAAATAGGCAGGGCGGTGGTACCTACCCGTGCGGACTCATAAGAGGTCCTACCACCAGTAATTTACGCAAATTATAATTTTGCGGGGTTGATTTTTATTACACGATGTTATTCCTTCACCGTGGAAGTCAATCGTGAACATTTGTTAAGTACGTATTTCATTAGAAAAAATTGGTACCCGCCCGCGGGATTCGAACACCGTTGCATCGCTAGATACGAATGCACCGGACGTAGGCCACGACGACTTCAAGATTCTGCGATGCATTGCTAGGGCTAATGTTAGCAAATTCTCCAAGTTAGAGCCTTTCTTTTAACGAACAACTGCGATACCAACCTTCATACCGGAATTCGTATCTGCTTCGCGGCCTAACACTAACAGTCCACGTGATGTAAATTTAAATCCACCTTTTCTATTTAGTTACGAAACCGTTCAACAAAAGCCTGTGCAAAACTTCGATTCGTAGTTATAAGAGCATACCACGATCCCCAAGCTCCATTTATATTAGTGAGGCGTATTGTTAAGCGCCACGGCTCGGTATCAACCTCTTGCCCATCTAAACCGGTATAACGTAGTGTTACATCTACAACTTCAGGTTATCACTTAACACCCAAATGCCACGGTACGTCTGTTCGTTTGAGGGATTGAAAAAACCAATTCCATTGAAATTGTTGAGCCAGCTAAAGTTTGTAGCTTTACTAATAGCAAGGTCATTTACAGCCTTGAAATCGCTGACGGATCCAGCCTAGCTATAAATACGTAAGATACATCATGATTAGAAGGTACTTCTTACAATTAATGATTACAAATGATTTGACTAAGCCATTAATGATCTAAGGTTTGTTTGTCTTTCGTGGAAATAATTTATCCTTCGAACGCCATTCCAAAAGTTACCTCCCGTGCCACTCGCGAATCACATAGGCTTGGGCGCTGATGTATCCGGGTACTTAGTAAACCTGTTTCTGTTTGCCAGGTTGGAAAGGTCACCGAACCACTAGAAATCCCCAGGAAATCCACTCCACTAGGAATCCCTTCCAAAAAAAACCTTCGATGACAAATTATGCTGGTATTTTTTCTATGAGCCCTCATATTCGATTATTTGCATGCTAGGCAAATTGTGTTCACGAGTGCTCACATCAAAATTTCCTACATAAGTTTTGTTTTAATAGACGACCAGACTTGAGCACGAGAGAGCCGTATCATTAAGAGACACCGGAGCGGCAGATAGAAAACTCAGTTAGCTACAGTAATCTAATAAATAATACCATCTGTTTTATGAAGTGTCCGTTAAAATTGTAATGAGAAGGAATTATGTTAAGCCTCCTAAATGTCAGAGGGTAGAAGCCTTTTAATTTGCATCGCTAAGGCCGTAACTTTTTTATAATGGGGAAAAATGTGCTAAGCATGCCGGGAATTAAACATTTCTCCCCTAAACGAGAGGAAAGCGTTGCAATAAAAAATCTTATAACCCTAACGATGTTCTTTAAGTCCTTTTAAGCGTTGAATAACAATTTCGCTGGCTTAGGTGGGACTCTGAGCAGAAAGACCGGCTGCTGTTAAGCATGGGTCATTGGATAGTAAATGTTCACTTTAGGACGTTGAGGCTAAATCTCACAATCCATTCGAATGACAGCAATAGTAATCTACAAACTAGAACACTCACCTTTTGTAAACAGAACGTGTATAAAGCCTAATTAAAACTATGATTACGATTATGATTAATCTCGTGTTTATTATTTTCCTTTTATTATTTTATTATTATTTCCAAGGTTTTTGTAATTTTTTTTATTGCTTAGATGGGTGAACGAGCCCACAGCCTACCTCGTGTTAAGTGATTACTGGAGCTTATAAACATCTACAACGTAAAAGCCGCCACCCGCCTTGAGATATAAGTTCTAAGTTCTCAGTATAGTTACAACGGCTGCCCCACCCTACAAACCGAAACGCATTACAGCTTCATGGCAGAAATAGGCAGGGTGGTGGTACCTACCTTGCGGACTCACAAGAGGTCCTACCATCAATTTGAAATACTTAAATAGTCACGAACAACTAAGATTATATGTACGATGACAATTGAATATTTTGCTAGCTACCGTCAATTTTACCGTAAAAAATAAATATTAACGTTTCTTTTCACACAAAGATTAACTAATAACAATATATTAACAATATATATATAACTAACAACAATAATCTTGAGCTCTGGCAGTTTGTTTGAATTGGGTTTTCATCTTCGTGATAAAATAATGCGAGTTATTGAAATATATTATGATGTGTATAGTGTGTATGTAGTTTTTAATAAGTATTTTTATGTCGACGCTTTAGTTTGAAAGAGCCAAACAACTGGCGATGTTATCACTGTTATGACTGCCATGTGTTTTTTTTGTATTATGTAAATAAATTAATATAAAGCATTTTATTCAGTTTTTGAGAATAGTACACATAACTAAAACTACTTTCACGATTTATTCTAGTTAGTTAGCATTTTTGACTGAACATCGTCCGTGATCACGAAAACTGTAAAGGATTAGAAATGTTAAAACTAGGTACAAATATAATGACAGTAAAAAAAACCTCGAAATTAAACCGTAAAAGTATTATACTTTTAATTACTTAATTTATCTCATCTCTACAAAATACAGCATACGTATCGTAACGAAACAGGCATGACTGTAGAAAAAGACAAAACGGTGGAATCGACGAACTCAGAGCTTTACAAGCGGTTTCATTTTATTACACGAAGCCATTCGCTCAACATGGGAGTCACTGGTGGTAGGACATCTTGTGAGTCTGCGCGGGTAGGTACCACCGCCCTGCCTATTTCTGCCGTGAAGCAGTAATGCGTTTCAGTTTGTAGATTATTGGACAGCCGTTGTAACTATACTGAGACCTTAGAACTTATATCTCAAGGTGGGTGGCGCATTTACGTTGTAGATATCTATGGGCTCCAGTAACCACTTAACACCAGGTGGGCTGTGAGCTCGTCCACCCATCTAGGCAATAAAAAAAATGTAAACACGGCGACTTAACCACGAGGCCTTTATCTCAATTTCTAATAATAAAATTTAATCATAAACGACCTGGTAACACGCGTGTTCTAAAACTTATAATAACAACACGCTTCACCCAGCTGAGCGATGCGTGGGCGGGTACAGAAATAAAACGAGAGAAAATGCGGCTACCAGTTCAAGGACCCGTAGAGAAAACAACAAACAAACTTTGCGAGACAAAAAATTAATAAACAATTAGCCAAAATCCATAGACATTATATCCATAGAGATTGAAATCTCAATTAAATAGCATCAGGGCTGTCACGCCCAAATTTTTTACGTGGTCTTTTTATTTTATTCATAAATAACAATGCAATGCTGGACTACGATGTTACGCGTTGAATATTAATTTTTATTTCGTTATGCCTACGACTTGTACTATTAAAATTGAGACCTTACAACTCGTGTCTCGAAGAGAATTGCAGCATTTACGTTGTACCTAAATGTATCAATGGGCTCCGGTAACCAATTAACACCAGGTGGGCCGTGAGCTCGTCCAGCCATCAAAGCAAGAATAAAAAACAAAAAAATACTACATATATGTACATGCATATTAAATACTCGTATATATTGTATAGGTATTGCTTCATTTTAGTGTTTAATCTTAATTTTATAATGCCTGTAATTTTATTAAGTGTTGTAAATGATATTCTTATTTCAATAACAAAAAAAATTATTACAACATAATACAATAAAATTACAACATATATTCTTCAGAGAAAGTGTGAAAGTAGCCCCGGTAAGCAACAAATTAAAGAGCGGACAGTTAGCGTGGTATTGACATGTGATGCGTACTAGGCTGCACTAAAAGTATCGGGAATGGAATATTTCCACTGTTCCTGTCATATTAAAATCTTTTTAATTGAAAACTCCTTGGTTTTAAAAATCGAATACCATTTATTTATTTAAAAAAAGATTCTCGGTCTTGTCACGAGGTTTTGTCAAACTTGTTTAGTCGTTGAGAAAATGGAATTGACTCGAGAAAATTCAAGAGCGATGATTTATTATGACTTTCGAAGTGGTTTAACACAAAAACAGTGTGTTGACCGGATGATTTCTGCATTTGGAGATGAAGCCCCATCCAAAACCACAATTTATCGCTGGTTTGCTGGTTGGAGTTTCAACGTGGACGTGTCAAGCTCAGTGATGATCCCCGTCAAGGTCGTCCAAAAACTGCAGTCACCCAAGAAAACGTTGATGCTGTGCGTAAGCTGATTGAGGAAGATCGACATGTGACATACCGCAAAATTCAGGCAACTTTAGACATTGGCATGAGTCAAATACAAATAATCTTGCATGAACAATTAGGTGTTAAAAAGTTGTTTTCCCGATGGATACCGCATTCGCTCTGTGAAGAGCAAAAAGCGGCTCGCGTTACTTGGTGCGTCAGAACTCTCGAAAGATTCCACGCAGGATCCTCAAATGCTGTATACAACATTGTATCAGGTGACGAATCCTGGATATACGCGTACGAACCCGAAACAAAAAACCAGTCACGAGTTTGGGTGTTCGAAAATGAGTTAAAGCCAACAAAAATTGTTCGTTCACGGAGTGTTGCAAAAAAATGGTGGCCACGTTTGTCTCCAAAACCGGCCATGTTACGACTATTCCTCTTGAGGGACAAAGAACGGTTAATGCAGAATGGTATGCTAGCATTTGTTTGCCACAGGTCGTTTCTGAACTCCGTAAAGAGAACTGTAACCGCCGCATCATCCTCCATCACGACAATGCGAGTTCTCACACCGCGCACAGAACAAAAGAGTTTTTAGAGCAAGAAAACATAGAATTATTAGACCATCCGCCGTACAGCCCCGACCTAAGCCCTAATGATTTCTATACTTTCCCTAAAATAAAGAATAAATTGCGTGGACAGAGATTTTCATCACCTGAAGAAGCTGTGGACGCCTACAAAACGGCCATTTTGGAGACCCCAACTTCCGAATGGAATGGTTGCTTCAATGATTGGTTCCATCGTATGGAAAAATGTGTAAAATTTCGCGGAGAATACTTCGAATAGCAATAAATACATTTTTAAATAGTAAAGTTGTGTCACTTCGTTAATTCCCGAAATTTTCAGTGCCGCCCTCGTAGAGAGAAGATGCATGTGAACTAGGAGATGTATGGAAATGGTAGTGCAAGGTAGAAAGGGAAAAGGTCGACCGAAGAAGACATAGATGGAGTGTGTGAATGACGACATGAAAGAGAGAGGAGTCAGTGTTGAGATGACGGCTGATAGAAGAGGAATGGAAGAGAAAAATTAGCTGTGCCGACCACACCAAGTGGGATAAGGTGGAGAAAAAGAATAAGACATACATATCAACGCTTGAAAGGCAAATGTAACTAAGCGACAACGCGTGAACTTTATAGTAGACTAATAATTTAAAGTTGAAATACCTGAAAAAAATCCATTTTAACGAATCTAGCTGTAGGATTAAAATGATTTTAATAGACCTAGAAATATATTTTTTTTGCAATCGAATATGTTTATTGCCTATATAACTGCTTTATACATAAATAGAATATATACATATATACATAAATAGATAATATATACATAAATAGAAGTTGTCGTGGCCTAACGGATAAGACGTCCGGTGCATTCGTATCGAGCGATGCAACGGTGTTCGAATTCTAATGAAATATGTACTTAACAAATGTTCACGATTGGCTTCCACGGTGAAGGAATAACATCGTGTAATAAAAATGAAACCCGCAAAATTATGATTTGCGTAATTACTGGTGGTAGGACCTCTTGTGAGTCCGCGCGGGTGGGTACCACCACCCTGCCTATTTCTGCCGTGAAGCAGTAATGCGTTTCGGTTTGAAGGGTGGGGCAGCCGTTGTAACTATACTTGAGACCTTAGAACTTATATCTCAAGGTGGGTGGCGCATTTACGTTGTGGATGTCTATGGGCTCCAGTAACCACTTCACACCAGGTGGGCTGTGAGCTCGTCCACCCATCTAAGCAATAAAAAAAAAATATATATATATATATAAAGCAGTTATTGTCGCTTAGTCATGTTTGCCTTTCAAGCGTCGATATATTCTTTATGTTTCAAATATCTTGACTATGGAGAAAACAAATTCTTCGGCAATAGGCAGGGCCAATGCTGATTAGATGATAAACGTGACCTACATAAACCATAAACAATATTTACAGTGCCACTGACCTTTAAATTAAAAGGTCGACAAATAAAAAGCCGGCCAGTTAAACGATTCACGCGCACGACGAATGATTTGTATGTAATGGTCCAATTAGGACCAGTAACCCGGGTATTGCTAACAATCTTGCTAAATTGATAACTGCACTAGCTTCTTTCTATTGGTCAGATATTCTTGAAGATTTATAGGCATACGAGGAGGAAAGGGAGAATAGATAAAGAGAGAGAGAGAGAGATAGAGAGAGAGAGAGCGAGAGAGAGATAGAAAAAGAGAATAGAAGCAGATAGATTTATACAATAGGCGGTCTTGTCACTAAAAGCGATCTCTTCCAGACAACCCTTTAATTTAGAGAAATTCTGCAAAATATAAAAATATAGTAGGTATGTTGCGGTGTGCCATTGACAATATATTATTATAGAAAATATAAAAAAAAATGATATATACCGTTTACAAATATGTAATTTGAAATAACTATTTGATTTATATACCAATATAAATACTTACATATTATTATACTTACATACATATAATAAATCAACAGTACGGAAATGATAAATGATAATGATACAAATAAACAACACTAAGCAGATAAGTAATATTCCTTCACCTTTCTTTTAAAGCAGCTTAAAGTTGGAGCAATTCTCACTGCACTAAGAATTTTTTTTAATGAAAACAATTAGTGTGGTCTGGATTGTCCTAAAGTACCACAGTTCAGGACCCTGACATGGTCAATCGGTCACATAACTTAAATGACGCCATTAATCCCAAGACGACAAAGTCTCAAATGTATTATAACAATTGTTAATAATAATAATAATAATAATAAACATTTATTCCAAACACAAATTAAGTACAAAAAATAAATAAAAAAGATAACAAAAATAACGAGGCTTGGAAACGGTTACCGGCTCAGCAATGCCTAACAGTAACGAAACAATCGGTACTGAGGCGCTGATCTTCCGCCGGCACCTGCGGAGTGACGTTCTATTCTTCATACCAGACTGTATGACTAGTTCCCAGCAGGCTAAAAATATTTACTACAATCAGTATGTGAACAGTCCGTAGTATTATCTAAATCGTACTGATTCTCATTTCCGCGTAAACAGACTGAAAAATTACCGATACGGACGAAAATCTCTACGTAAACTCCAAATAGAGTTCGACACCAAGAAACTCATCATACCAATACGCAATAAAAACGGGGTGCATTGATAGAAAAGCACAGGTCGGAGCCACTAGAGATTTCTCGTATCCACAACGCTCCTTTCTCCGGGGCTTTCAGAAAGTTCCATCAAGCTTCTACTCAACGGTCCGCTGTATTTTGATCACGTAGCGCGGAAGCCCCAACTTAGTTTCGGGAAACGAGAAATCTTCAAGAAAAAATCCACTCCGATACGGGTGATTTAAATCCTTACACGTTATAAGAATATTCTGAATATGTCAATTATAATACTGGTGGTTGTTGTTGTTTTTAATTAAACTAGTGTTCCCGCAGTAGTCGAAATTCGACTTTAATCAATTGAAATTTTATGTTTAAACATTATTATGGTTCTATTGTCAAATACTAATAAACTTATATAATATAATCACAGATTTCTCCAAAACTACACTATATATAAATAATAATAAAGACAAACAATATTCATCTATTCTCAATTTGACCACAGACTTTAAACACTAACAAAAGTTTGACAATTGACAATAAACAAAGAGTATATTTATATATGTGTTGTTTCAAATACATGGTAGTGTGTGTAATGTTTTCTTTATTGATTTAATGTATCTTTTATGCATTATTTAAAAAAAAATAGCATTGTGCACTTTTCTCTGTATTCTCTATAAGTGTGGAAAATTTCATACTCCTCCGTACGTGCAGTTTTCGTAAAAAGGGATACAAAGTTTCTGCTTCATATTAATATATTTTAGAAACATTAGCTGGGTGTACAGATTCGTATAAATAAATTAGTATGGAATTAATATATTACATGAAACTGTTATTAACCAGAATATACCACTCAGCTAATGAATAAAACGCCCTATTTTTTGAAATCGAGATATGCGTTCCGTATAAGGAAAAAACGTTCGTTCGTATCAAGCGATGCAAATTTGCCGAATCTCGTAGACAGATACCAATTTTCATAAGTAAATACATACTTAACGTGCGCTCGTGAATCACTTCCACGCAGAAGAAATTAGATCGTATAATAAAATTAATCTTCCATAATATCTCACTGGTGGTAGGACCTCTTGGGAGTCCGCACGGGTAGGTACCACTACCCCGCCTATTTCCGCCGTGAAGCAGCAATGCGTTTCGGTTTGAAGGGTGGGGTAGCCGTTGTAACTATGCTGAGAACTTAGAACTTATATCTCAAGGTGGTGGCGCATTTACGTTGTAGATGTCTATGGGCTCCAGTAACCACTTAACATCAGGAGGGCTGTGAGATCGTCCATCAATCTAAGCAATAAAAAAAAAATTCTATGTGAACATGTTTCTGATGGAAAAAATTGTACCTTCCAATTTCAAAGGTGAAACAACCCGTTACACAGTCTCATGTCGCTTGAAGTGTCGACATCCAAATTTTGGGCTTAGGTCAGTGTTATGCATTATTCTTTCAATATTTCTAACTTTCTTCTTTTCTACGTTATCCACATGCGCTTATCTAAGTCAGAGGTTTGGAAAGGAGTATAATCTATATATATAAAAATGAATTGCTGTTCGTTAGTCTCGCTAAAACTCAACTGGTCTTAAACGATTTGTGGAAGTCCAGAAAAGGTTTAAAAGGTAGATAAATATGAAAATGCTCAGAATTAAATAAAAATAACAATTTTGTTTTTCCTTTGATGTTTCCCCCGTCGGACGGATTCCTTTTGTTTGTTTTAAGTTTATTTTATACAAAAGTTTTTTTAGTCTTTTATTTATCGATTGAGGCACTACGAAGTCTGCCGGGTCAGCTAGTTTTAATATTTTTTAACACGTTGAACGCCATGGGGCCCACCGATGGTTCTAGCGGCCCAAAAACTGGGAATCAGTAATTTTTATCAACTTGAGATTTTCATTCTAAAATTTATAAAACGCGATAATTTCCACGACAGATGAAAATTTAGCGACTTTTACCGTCTAGTTTTTAAACATATTTTAAAAAGGCGTAAATTTCTTTTCGTGTTTGATTTGTATTACACAATATATTCCAGATTATTGTTTATGTTTTTAAAGTTAGCGTAATGTCAATCTAATATGACTATACATACTCGTATGTGTCGGGTTACGTCAAACATCAAGAATGAAACCGAGGCAATAGGAATTTATTACTATATATTGTTTTTTATTGCATAGATGGTTGGACGAGCTCACAGCTCACCTGGCGTTCAGTGGTGGACATCTACAACGTAAATGCCGCCACCTTAAGATATGAGTTCTAAGGTCTCAGTATAGTTACAACGGCTGCCCCACCCTTCAAACCGAAACGCATTTAGTGCTTCACGGCAGAAATAGGCAGGGTGGTGGTACCTACCCGTGCGGACTCACAAGAGATCCTACCACCAGTAATTACGCAAATTATAACTTTGCGGATTGGATTTTTATTACATGCTGTTATTCCTTCACCATGGAAGTCACTCTTGAACATTTGTAAAGTACGTATTTCATTAGAAAAAATAGTACCCGCCTGCGAGTTTCGAACACCGGTGCATCGCTAGATACGAATGCACCGGACGTTTTATCCTCTAGGCCACGACGACTTCACGACTCAGAAGAATAAGACTTATTTATTATAATTTTCAAATACATTTTCTGTAACGGTTTCGCTTCCATTTTGTTCGGTGGCCGTGTCACATAAATTAACAGTCCATAAAGTGTCTGAAAAACAGTTTCGCTTGACGTGTTCGGAAATTCAACTGCTATGACTCCAATCGAACTATTCAAGAATGGAACTTATAACGAAGCGGTGTCCGTATTCTGTGTCCATTTTCAGCTGTTCTTAGCATAATGAAATTTTTGATAATAAAAAATAAATCGAAAATTATCGCAGCACAAGTACACGACCTCGTTGAAGCCGAAACACGGAGAGCGACACACCGTGAAAATACGCATACGTGCAAAGTACACAAAACGTCCGTATAAAATATTCAGGGCTGAAAAAAAAAATCGGTCCGCCGGAAACAAAGGAGCCATGATCCGTGCACGGAACAAGGTCGAGGCTTTTAGGACGATTATGGCGAAATGACATGTAGCCAGGGCTCAGGCAAAACCGCGCGCACCGCCTACCTGGGACCTTGCCATGACCGTGAAAAACAAACGGTTCTGTGTAAACCGAGGAAATTCATGAAAAATACATCCGGAGCTACGCTGCTACGAGTGCTACGAAGCTCTCAGCGAACCGTAGCAGCGTAGCTACGACAAAAATTAAATTACGACTGTGTCGATAAACGTAGCTTTTATTTAGCGTACCTCCTTCCACGTTCTAAAACATGCCTAACAATGAATTTGTCTTCGCAAACCAAAAAAAAAACAATAAATAAAATCACGTTTTCGAAAAATGAACAACTTACCAGATATAGACGTCTCGTTCGCACAGATTGAAGGTCGGAATGTCAGCTTTTTTTAAGGGTACGTTCACACTCGCGGCGGCTGCGGCAGGCGGTGGCGACTGACTGACTGAGCCCGGCCGGGAGCCCCGCCTCCCTCGTGCCGTGCCACACCCCCGCGCCCAAGCGGATAAACAACGTGCATTGTGGGCTCGATCTGTGGGCCCTCTCTATTGTACACACACCACTATCCGGCCGACCCCTCTCGTTAACATCGTTTCCGTTGCACGATCTGTACCAAATCGGATAATGTTCGAAGTTCAAAGCATTCAATGGTTTAGAAAATAAATGAAATCGACGTGTTCGTATTGAGTTGATATCAGATGAATTTTCCGCTCAGATAGTGGTCTAGCGTTATAGATTTTGGACTTAACTCTCGCAGCGCGGATCCGAGGAATGGTAATGTACGACAGTTACTTATAAGGAGATTATTCCGGTGACGGTGACCCTATTCGAACAGATAATATTTGATATCGTATATTTCAGAAGGCTTTGGGCTGTCGTTTCGGTCTTCAAACAAAATATGACATTTTAAGGCAAATGGTGCTTTGATAAATTCATACATTTACAATAAGTTATCAGGCTTAATTTCACATTGGCAATCACAAACGGTCGTAAATTATATAGATAATTTAGATTTAGGTACGTATTTTCTGGTGGTAAGGCTTCTTATGAGCCCGCTCTGATACCTGGATGATTCTGCCGTAAAGCTGTAATGCTTAAAGGAATGCTGTGAAACTGAGACTTAGAACTCACGTCTCAAACTGGGTGGCGACATTTACTTTGTTGATAACTATGGGCAACAGTGACATGTAATGACCAATACTATCTTTAAGCATGAGGTAAAAACTCCTATTGAACCAGATAGCGACTAGTCTGACCAAGGCACGTCTTAGACAGAACAACATGTGGTCAGAAAAAAAAAAACCATTCTAGAAAAAGATTTCATTAAAAAACTATCCTTGACATGTGATTATAATTAATTTAGTAAAAATTTAACTAAAAAGAGAAATATAATTAAATAATTATATTCACTTGTAACGTGCATACTTACTAATAATTTAATTACGTTTTACTATACATGTATGAAGTAATTTAAATGATCCTTGACATAATTTTCTGAATTAGGCACCGAAATACTTTTTTAATGTGCTTTAAATTTAAAAGTATACATAAACTTACAAGAGAGACAATTCCCAGAAATCTCTTCACAAAAACCAGCACTGCTTACATTATTACAAAGAAAAGCTCTGAAAACTTCATCCGTTGGCCTCAAAAGCTCGCGAACTTTACAATGTAAAATGCATTCGGCATTCGAAGAGCTCTCAAAAAGACATTAAGCTGAGTTCATGCATAGCGTAACTCGGCAAATGTAATTCGTGAAATAAACAAATATAGAACGGTTTACATACATTGTTGTATAAATACACTGTTGTGCATATATTGTCACGATTTACTGTTCACTATCTTAGAATGTCGTAGAAAGTCGTCGTGGCCTAACAGGTAAAACGTCCGGTGCATTCATATCTAGCGATGCACCGGTGTTCGAATCCCGCAGGCGGGTACCAATTTTTCTAATGAAATAGGAACTTAACAAATGTCCACGATTGAGTTCCACGGTGAAGGAATAACTTCGTGTGATAAAAATCAAACCTGCCAAATTATGATTTGCGTAATTACTGGTGGTAGGACGTTGTGAGTCCGCACGGGTAGGTACCACCACTCTACGTATTTCTGCCGTAAAGTAGTAATGCGTTTCGGTTTGAAGGGCGGGGCAGCCGTTGTAACTATACTAAGACCTTAGAACTTATATCTCAAGGCGGGTGGCGCATTTACATTGTAGATGTCTATCGGCTCCAGTAACCACTCAACACCAGGTGGGCTGTGAACTTGTCCGCCCATCTGTGCAATAAAAAATAAGTAAATGAACTGTTCTATACTACACTAGAGTTATGTTACCAAACTTATTAGATTTTGGATTAAGGCAATTAAATTTGAAACTAGAATTGCGTTTTTGTAATTATCTTGTAAAGACAAACTTGCAGTTTGTAAAGATTAAAACTTCATTAAATTGTTCTATATGTTATTTTACGAGCCTCGGCTCATCTAGTATTAAGTGTAGATAGATGTCGCAAATTGCCTTGAAACAAGAGATTGAAGTTCAATTTTATTAGTATAACGACCGTTCCATTCATCAAGCCTGAACTCTTGAATGTTTCGCGGCAGAAATATTCATATACCATTACTGGCGCTGCTCCGTATAGCACACGAATAAACCGCAATCCGAGTTCGTTAGTCGCGGAATGTTTAACTTTCATAAGAAAGTCTTTACGCATTTTACAGACACAAAACCTAAATGTCATTCGGCCAGTAAGTCAATAACTGACCAATTCAATTTGCATACGAACATGACAGACGCTAAACGGACATTCGAGAAGGGGCACAATCGACACTACATTTCACTAATAGGCAAACATGATATAGCAAAATGCGGGACCTTCGTCACACCTGACAGCCACAATGAGAAACCCTTAAAATGTTTGAATTGAATCGAAATTTTTTCCGGCTGGTGGCCGAACCTCCTACGAGGTCCCCGCGCCTAGGGGGCGCGCGGGTTATGTTAGACTGGTCCGCGACTGCGAGACCGCGGGCCCAAGGGTGTTTTCAGGCTCCTACCCACTAAACGACTCCCCTGCACTCTTCACCCAAGAGTCCGATCCCCTCAAAACCCGGATGAGGTAAGAGAGTTACCGCGGTCAACACCAGACGGCGCAGCTCACCCCAAAGACGCCCGGCCGACGGAGCCTTCGAGGCGAATCGAGGACTCTGAAACGTCGGCCGCCTCGGTATGGCCGTCAGGCCACCCAGACGGTGTCGCTGGTGTCCCGGAATACCCCGCTGGACCAGAACGAGCCTGCCGGGTCGGGACGCGATACACCGCCAACCGATTGCTCTTTTTATCTAGAAGATATTACTCCATGGCAGCGGGCTATAAAATATAAATATATATAATATAAAATAAGGATATAAAATAAGATAATCTGGTCACGATAACCAGCCCATTAACCTAATTTATTTGTTGCCTAGACTAGTGAACAAGCTCATGGCTAAGCCAAAATTAAGTGGTTACCTAAACCCATAGTGAATTAAACATCCAAACTAGCGATTTGAGATGGAAATCTCAACCCTTAAAACCGGATATCGACTGTATCCCGGTCAACAACCAATAAGACAGCACTAGTTATTACGTAAATATAAGAGTTTGTACGTTTTTATTTTAATTTCACGTAGTTATTTCTCGATCGTGGAAGTAATTTGTGAGTGTGTGTGAAGTGTGTGAATAAAAATCAAACCCGCAAAATTATAATTTGCGTAATTACTGGTGTACCTGGTGTACTTAGTGTAATTACACCTCTGGTGAGTCCGCGCGGGTAGGTACCACCACCCTGCCTATTTCTGCCGTGAAGCAGTAATGCGTTTCGGTTTGAAAGGCGGGGCAGCCGTTGTAACTATACTTGAGACCTTTAGAACTTATATCTCAAGGTGGGTGACGCATTTACTTTGTAGATGTCTATGGGCTCCAGTAGCCACTTAACACCAGGTGGGCTGTGAGCTCGTTCACCCATCTAAGCAATAAAAAAAAAGAAGAAAAAAGCATAAATTTCCTTAGAAAAATTGCTATCTTGCGAGATTTGTACTACGAAGTCGCATTGCACGTATACACCGTGCCTTATTCTATAAGCCACGATATCTAACGCCAAATTAGTAATGTTAATTTATCTATATATTAATACGTGAAGCAAAATTTGTATCCCTTTTTACGAAAATTGCGCGGACGGAGGAGTATGAAATTTTCCACACTTATAGAGAATATAGAGAAGAAGTGCAGAATGCTAATATTTTTTTTTAATAATGCATAAAAGATACATTAAATCAATAAAGAAAACATTACACACACTACATACCATGTATTTGACGCACACACGCATGCATACTATTTATTGTCAAACTTTTGTTCTTCACGTCGGTCAAAATGAGAATAGATTAAATATTGTTTGTCTTTATTAATATTTTTTTATAGTGTAGCCTTGGCGAAATTTGTGATTATAGAAGTACAAAATACAATCATAATAGTGTACAAACTTACAATTCCAATTAATTATAGTCGAATTTCGACTACAGCGGGACCTCTAGTATAAGTAAAAGCAAAACAATATTAGTCCGCTTTTGAAGTATATGATAATATTATTACTAGAACAGAGATATTGCTTTTACCATCCACGTATTCACACGGTACGAAGTCCGTGAGCTACAACAGGCGCTTAGCACCCGACGATGGCTAAGCTTGCTTGCCTGTTTAGATTATTAAAATAAATTGTCTTGAATCTGCAAACATGTTTCGAAGATACGTTCCAAAATAATAAGCCTTAGTACTTCCTCTTTACTCTTTAAATCAGAAAGCTATATTGCCATATCAGCTTAAAATACTTCATCTGGAAAAACCAGCAGGCACTATATTAGGAGTCCTATCCTAAGAACCAATATTATACAGACCGCTCATTCAGTCGAATTAAAAAATGTATTCTTTGCACTACCGATTATAGTAAGTTTCATGAATTATCTATTTATCATTCGTCAAGAAATATTTGTGTTATATAATAATATATATAATAAGTGACACGTCCACGTTGAAACTCAGCAAACCAGCGATAAATTGTGGTTTTGGATGGGGCTTCATCACCAAATTCAGAAATCATCCGGTCAACACACTGTTTTTGTGTTAAACCACTTCGAAAGTCATAATAAATCATCGCTCTTGAATTTTCTCGAGTGAATTCCATTTTCTCAACGACTAAACAAGTTTGACAAAACCTCGTGACAAGACCGAGAATTTTTTTAAAAATAAATAAATGGTATTCGATTTTTAAAACCAAGGAGTTTTCAATTAAAAAGATTTTAATATGACAGGAACAGTGGAAATATTCCATTCCCGATACTTTTAGTGCAGCCTAGTACATAACGCGTTACGGCGTCAATCTGTCTATCTTTCTTTTCTCTCGCGCATACTGAGGTAGCGCTACTGAGAACGTTTGTGAATCCTAATCAATGTTTTTTAATTTATCTTACAATTTTCTTGTAAAATTTGAGTAATAACCTAAGCTTTTCTCAAATTAAACAATTTCAATATTAATATAGCTCTAGTTAGATTAGTTCAAGTTATCACTTTTGTCGGGCGTCCCCACACGCATACGATTTTCTTTTTTATTTGAATGTCATAGAACAATCTCTTTTTCTTCTTCGTCACTTTCTTCATTACTGAAGGTCGTGGCCTGTCTCGTGAGCTGTTTCCACCTCGTCCGGTCCTCAGCTTTAGGAACGGCGGTTGCGACTAGCAGCCCAGTTAGGGTAGCTATTTGATCACACCAGCGGCTAGGTAGCGGGGTCTCTTTCCTTCGACTTTGCCCGTCAAAATCACATCGATAGTCAAAATAAACTCTATCACCAGTACCAATAAGAGTCACAGTTTTGAAAAAAATCGGAGGAACAAACTCAGCGGACTTCATTATTTATTCGCATAAGCTAGTACGCGTTTTCACCATACGAGGTTATCACAAACAATTATGCAAGCTTATGCAAACTTTGCGGTAGGCAGCGGCCTGGCTCTACCCCTGGCATTGTTGAGGTGCATGGGCGACGGTAACCACTCACCATCAGGTGGGCCGTATGCTCGTCTGCCTAGGGCAGGGCAAGGGCAAGGGCAAGGGCAATAAAAAAATATAAATTTAGCAAATTTTATTTATATTAATTACACTGTTATTCCTTCACCGTTAAAATCATTCGTATATACGATTTAGGGTAAAGTATGCTTTATAGTACACCAGATAAAATACAAATGCAAAACGTTAAATACAAAATTACAATGGGTGCTCTTATCTCTAAGTGCGATCTCTTCCTGACAACCTTCAGATCGATGCCTCCAATGAACACTACTCTAACTCAAAATATTGAAAATTTTCGTTTTTCACGCAAATCGCTTCACATGTTAAAAGTATTACAATTAATCACTATTAATGGGGTTCGAAGCAAGAGTAAATCAGCTAGCTACACAAAAAAACCATAAATATATCTGCAATAACAAAGATTTTATCAACTTTTTTCGTTTAAATGCTCCTCCTGTTAATCTACGAATTTGGAGTTAGCGTAGTGTTAATTGGAGGCATCGAGATGGATAAGTGTCACTTCAGGAGGATATTAACCGCGGTGTTCTTAAAAATAGTAGATTTTTAGCAAAACTAGTAGATTACTATTATCTACTCTACTATTATCTAATAGATTGAAAAATCTACTAGTTTTGCTTTGAAAAATATCTACTCTAAAATTAGAAACCTGAACTCATCGCTTTAGTCGATACAAATTCACAAGGTATGTCACTATTTAGGCCAAGAGCCCTTCTTAAAGAAACAAAGTGATTTTGCATATTTACTTTCACATATACACAGTTTCACTCACAGTTTCATTCAAAGCCACAGCCTCATCTCGCTACCCTATTGCTGTAGCTATCTATATGATATCTACTCTTTAGATAATACTCGCACATTACCTGAATACGTTAATTACACTACGACAGTAATATTCACTGAATTGTCAATTCCCTCGAATTAATGACATGAATAAACAAACAAAACTAACAATCTTCATGGCTCTATTTACATACGCTCAAATAACGTTATTGTGGAATATACATCATTTTGTATTCTAGGTACTAATGTGACCTTCATAGAAACGCCGGCAACATCTATAAAGCTTACTAACTCAATCGAATAAAAGACTAATCCATAAAACATGACTTGTAAATATTTTATTTTGCACCTGTTTAATTTTTTTAAATTTTTTTTATTGATTAGTTCGGTGGACGATCTCACAGCCACTTGATGTTAAGTGGTTACTGGAGCCCATAGACATCCACAACGTAAATGCGCCACCCACCTTGAGATATAAGTTCTAAGGTCTCAAGTATAGTTACAACGGCTGCCCCACCCTTCAAACCGAAACGCATAACTGCTTCACGGCAGAAATAGGCAGGGTGATGGTACCCACCCGCGCGGACTCATAAGAGGTCCTACCACCAGTAAAATGCTTAAAACCATTTAAAACCAAAATTTTAAAACCATTTTTTAATAGTTTACATACTTATGTAGGGTCAATCTATGATACGACTTTCCTAGCTGCAAACACAGTATCATCAATAATATTAGTACACAATATGTATCCATCAGTTTTTATTTATTTATTTATTACACTTCATGTAAACTTTACATTGGCGGACTTAATGCCTAAGGCATTCTCTACCAGTCAACCCAAGGTAGTGCAGAGAAAAGAATGGTAGGTGCAATAAAATTTTAGTGCCTCTGTAATAATCTTATTTAAAACTACTGCTTTACTTCCAAAGTTAAAATGTTGAACACGCCCTATTACTGTTCGAAACTGTGCCAAAGCTCAACTAAGCTTCAACTTCAAATTAAGTCATCAAACCAAATTTTAATTAACTAAAGTAAAAAAGTTTCGACATGATGGGTTTGCTACGTCGTAGCTCCGTAGCATTCGTAGAGTCATTAAGCTCGACGGAGCTTAAAATGTTATCAGAAGTCCTTCAAGGGGAGTAATTAGAATTGTATTTAAGTGTAGATGACTACATTAGTGCACAGCTCTACTCATGTTAAGCTGCTATCCGAACCCGCGGATATCACAACGACAATACTATCAAACAAGTGGTCATAATCTCAAGATTGTAAAACAATGTACCGTTTTGGGGTCTTTTTTTTATTGCTTAGATGGTTGGACGAGCTCACAGCCCACCTGGTGTTAAGTGGTCACTGGAGCCCATAGACATCTACAACGTACATGCGCCACTCACCTTTAGATATAAGTTCTAAGTTCTCCTGATGGTTGAACGAGATCATAGCCCACCTGGTGTTAAGTGGTCACTGAAGCCCATAGACATTTACAACGTAAATGCGCCACCCACCTTTAGATATAAGTTCTAAGGTCTCAGTATAGTTATAACGCCTACCCCACCCTTCAAACCGAAACGCATTACTGCTTCACGGCAGGAATAGGCGGGATGGTGGTACCTACCCGTTCGGACTCACAAGAGGTCCTACCACCAGTAATTACGCAAATTATAATTTTGTGGGTTTGATTTTTATTACACGATGTTATTCCTTCACCGTGGAAGTCAATCGTGTACATTTGTTAAGTACGTATTTCATTAGAAAAATTGGTACCCGCCAGCGAGATTCGAACACCGTTGCATCGCTGGATACGAATGCACCGGACGTCTTATCCTTTAGGCCACGACGACTTCAACTACTATAATACCTATCTATATAATACTCCCGTTTACAGGTATTTTATTCAGATAGGCATATTCGTATTGGCACCCCTAAGCCAGACTACATCAAAGCGGTCAATTGGTCGTCAACCCCGGCGTATCACGTTCCTAGAAGATGTCACCGAAACATCACTGGCAGGTATATGACGCATTATTCTATTGTATCAATAAGCTTTGAAAATTTACGGTAATGCCTCGATCATTATTGTTTATTGAATTGCTTTAAATAGTTCACGTCCTAGTCACGAACGACTGGCTACTTAACTGGAAAATCGCGACAGTAATATTTTAAACATAAAGATACTAGCTAAAAGATACTAGGTACTAGGAAGGTACTAGCCCTTATAAATAATAAAATGATTCAATCATTTTACATGACGTTAAATTTCTAGAAAAGCTAAGGAACAAACATTTTAATGTGTGAAAAGGTAGTTTATTTATGTATTTTTTTAATGAACTGGCAACATAATGTAACGTAAAATATGAAATACGCAAAATCAAAACCTACTTTAAAACCACTGGGTTTATTTGAGTGATTTCGTGTATATGGTCTTCATTACAATACTTAAATGTGTTGTATAATAATTTAAGGAGAAACTTTAAAATAAAACGCCTTCAATCTAAATAAACAAGAAATAAATCGAACAATTTCAGACGCGAGCAGACTATAATAAAATGTTCATATTTATAGACATCGAATTACAGCAAGCGCATAAAGGCACAAAAGCGCCCCGAGAATACAAATAGCAATCAAACCTGTTTCGCGTGGAACTCGAATAGTGATGGGAAATTCGGAACTGAGTCGGGGTGAGTAGACAATCAAGCGTTTTTCTTTATATTAACAAGGGCCATTACATTTAGCAATGTGAATGCCACTGAAATCGGAGTAAAATAAAAGTATCATATGCGAAAAAAGAACTACTAATTAAAGATGTTTCTTTATTTTGCACCCACACAGAATACTATGTACTCTTCTATTCTAACAGCCCACAGAAATCTACTGCTGGACATAGGCCTCCCCCAAGCCTCGCCATACCGATCGGTTCTATGCTGCTAAAATATTCTTTTGTTGTTGTTTTCATAAATATTAGGTAAATTTAGTTATTAGAATCAACTAGATTGTATTTTATCACCATCAGTTACATTCATCAAGCTACAAGAATGATTTGTCAACTTTGAGCTTGTGTCATCGAGATAATCATTTTTAATTTTTTTCATTTAAAAAATATTGTACTTTGATAAATGACCGTTGCGATTGACAGTAGGCACAACCGTGCCCCTAGTATTGCCTGGTATTGCCGGTGTTCGTGGACCGTAGTGAACAGGTTCCCTCAGTTTCATAATGTATCTTTTCCTAACTATTCGCTAAGAAAAAAGAAAAAAACCTATTGCTGGTAGCTTAAAGAGCTATTCCAGCTACGCTATATCTGGTAGGTGAACTCATAAGGCTCAACCTGAGAGTGTGCTAACACTGTTCCTAGCCATTGCTTCGCAGAATCTACCACCGGATCGGAATGGTGACCCATTGAGAAGATCCGGCGAGAAACTCAATGGGCTGTGCCTATGAGTTAATTCGCTTGTCGAAATCTTAGTTATAATCGATGAGCTTGACGAGGACGGTGACCGAGTATTGAAGAGCCGAAAAATGCCGAGAGTGTATCCAGGGATACGATATAACAATACTGCCTTCTGAAGCGAAAATAAATCTTAAATATATATGGGTCCTCACTAGCAAGAGATAGAGATGTGGCAGTTTTAATTAAAAATATCCAACGCAGTGCGCGAATAACTGAGCGACTATCAATTCTATTATGAATGACCCTTGAACGTTTTATGACGTCATCCGCTTGGAACAAATTTGTACATTCACAAAAAGAACGAATGATTTTTAAATTCAGCATTCTATTACCTGGGTGATTTGGTTTTAAATTTAGCTCTGATTTTATGCACCGATTATTGGTCATATAAAAATTACCAGGCCTTATTTAAAATACAAAAATGTTCTGTTTTTATTTTTACTTAAACGTTTATTTCTAAGTTCTAGTTTCGTTCAACTTATAGTTCTCTACGACCAAACACATGCTCGATCTCAACACTTCTTTTTTTTTTATTAAAGATTTCGGATTGGTAAGCTCTTCTCCGCTGTGTTTCCCGAGCGCTATGCCTTGTCCTTCTTCAAATGAGATATACGGACAGTACTAATCGACGGGTAGAACTTGACGCAAATATAACAATATATACCCTATCTATTTATATATACATAATATATAGTTTTCATACGGTATACAATACAAAGATATATGTATTGTTTTGTCGACATGGAAAAAATATAATATTTGAGAAGTCTGACCACCAGTAATCATAATTATAAATATTCGAATTTTATTACATAAACAAGTGCTCGAAAAATTTGAATAAAGCTAAGAAACTTGCGATAATGGCAATGGAATAATTTTAACTTATTTTTGTTGTACACATAACAAAACTAAACTTATTTAAATTTGATAAATTTCTATGGTGGTAGGACCTCTTGTGAGTCCGCGCGGGTGGGTACCACTACCCTGCCTATTTCTGCCGTGAAGCAGTAATGCGTTTCGGTTTGAAGGGTGGGGCAGCCGTTGTAACTATACTTAACACCTTAGAACTTATTCTCAAGGAGGGTAGCGCATTCACGTTGTGGATGTCTATGGGCTCCAGTAACCACTTAGCACCAGGTGGGCTGTGAGCTCGTCCACACATCTAAGCAATAAAAAATAAAAATATGATTCATATACCGAGACTTAAACGAAACTTATAGAAAACATCTATCATAATAAAGAGACCGTTTAAATTGTCGAAATTGTCCGAGATCCCTCAAGACTTCAAATGGAACTAATTAAATTTTAGACAAACGATGTCTTATTACGGTGAAACAATAAGGGGAAAATATGTATAAGGAAAAAACGTTATTGCATCTCTTATATCAAATAGGGTAAAAGGAAATAGAAAATTTTCTTTGCAACGGAAACAGATACGAATTTATATCTACGCTCAGAATAAAAATACTAAAAGGAATCTTTGTTTAATTTTCCAATTAAACAAACTAAAATGACTTCCAGTTCTAGATCAACCTTATTATGTGTTTTTATTATTTACAATATTTTGTAAGTTTTCCCTAAAATACGAAAACTGCTCATCTCCGCTGCTACTGCACGACAACGCTCGACCTCATGCGGCCTAACGAATCTCAATATTACTGTTACGCGCTGGGGATCGTGATAAATAAAAAAAAAATCCGAAGTACAAGTTAGCACTTAGAACACTTGAAACACTCAATAAACACTTTAAAACTCTCAATTCGCTTCTTTCGCTTCGCTTCAGGTGATCCGTTCGCTGTTTCGCTTCGAGTAGTTCCGATTACTATCTGACTGCAACGCTTTTATAGTTGATACCACATCTCTAAAGTTATCGAAAATATTCCACACATTTCTAGTATGGTGTTTCCGCTATCTGACAATAGATGGCGTTGTACTTCACGAGCGTTCTAGATACTACTAGATCCTTCGATATTCGTTCGGCTATTCGGCGATAGATGGCGTTACTTTTACTGGCGTAACATTACGTTTTTATCACCTTAATGCCCGCCGCGCCGCCAGAGAAGAGTTCATCCATAATTTCTATAACCACCGCGTTCATCCACAGCGCGTTATCAGTTATATTTTTTTGCAAAGCACCTTCCGGTTCTAGAATGAAATGACCTCCAGGGTAATTCCTAAACGCTATCACATGTCCTTCTTCGAATGAGGTTTTCAGGGCGTATCTAACAAGATACAATGACTTTGGTGGATTTTATCTGTCTACAATGGCAATACTTAAAAAAAATCTACAAAAGATGATATCGAGATACCTCCTAAGCATTCTCCTTATCGAAAGGAGAATGCTTAGGAGGGTCGAAGGAGCTACACGTATCTTTACTAGTGATAGGACCTCTTGTAAGTCCGCGCGGGTAGGTACCGTCACCCTGCCTATTTCTGCCGTGAAGCAGTAATGCGTTTCGGTTTGAAGGGTGCGGCAGCCGTTGTAACTATACTTGAGACCTTAGAACTTATATCTCAAGGTAAGTGGCGCATTTACGTCGTAGATGTCTATGGGCTCCAGTAACCACTTAACACTAGGTGGGCTGTGAGCTCCGTCCAACGCATCTAATCAATGAAAAAAAAAACACGCGAAATCACTTTACATGACACAGCCTAAAGGCGATTATTGAAAATAAGATAAAAAAAACGGTAAAAACGGTATTTGATTGATTGGATAAGCTGTTCTTTTTTTAAATTGAATTTGAACGAAAAGCGTACACAAAATGTATTGATTTCTCAAAACATCGCAAGTATCCAACAGTGGACGAACGACCTGGCTGCTCTCTCCGGTCACGTGGAAAATAACGTCCGACGTTCAATTTGATTCCGAGATAGGATCGTTCCAGTCCCTATAGGAGCTAGCGAGTGCATTGACTCATTCTTGTTAATGACGTTGATCTTACCGTCTACGGCAAGTCGAGAAGTCGTTGAACTTTACACCGAAGCTTTCATATATAAATTTCAATATTAAATTTGCTATTGGTACGTTACTTGTCACGTATGAACAATTGACAATGTTAATACATTATTAGCCAACCAACCCTGAGCTTTCTTCAAACATAACACGTAATTCTCATACTGAATTATTTTGATTTGTCCATCGTTTGTCCAAAATTCACAAAATCCGATTGGAAATTGAAAATAGTAACAGAATACTCCTGTCCGGCGTACTCAAATGGTCTTTATAGTCAGCATCTTTATGGCAGGGAATTTCCGTGGGAATTCTAATTAAATTTCTTGGTAAAACGTACAGTCTGCGACAATGGGAGACCGCGCTGTGTCCCCTAAAACTACCTACTGCCGTGCAAGCTAAGAGAGACTTTCGCATATCACAAACTTTTTTAAAGAAAATGCTTCTTTAAAGGCGTATAGGGAACGAATTATAATTTGCGTAATTACTGGTGGTAGGACCTCCTGTAAGTCCACACGGGTAGGTACCACCACCCTGCCTATTTCTGCCGTGAAGCAGTAATGCGTTTCGGTTTGAAAGGTGGGGCAGCCGTTGTAACTATACTGAGATCTTAGAACTTATACCTCAAGCTGGGTGGCGCGTTTACGTTGTAGATGTCTATGGGCACCAATAATCACTTAACAGCAGGTAGGTTGTGAGCTCATCCACCCTTTTATTTAAAACCGAAATGAGTATCTACTTCGCGATGAAAATGTACTAATAGTTGGTCGTATCTACCCGTGCGTTATCATGATATGTTCTATGATTCTGATAATATATTTCAGAACCGCTTATAATCCTAGAAGGAAAGGACCGGAAAACCGTATTATAAACTCATGCGGTCATACCACCAGTATAGAATATATATGTCTGAACTAAGATGATCCAATCACTGCTGTGTGTGTCCATCTGTGAGATCGTCACCTCTGCAGTACAATAAAATAAATAAAAAACGTATCAAACAAATTATGGGTTGAGTGAAAACTCTTCTAACTTGAATCCTATTGGTGTACAAAGCTTACAGTCCAATTTGTTGAGTTGCTCGATTTACGATGGGCCTTTATGCCTCTACGTCGCTTTACCTACGTAACTTAGCCGATATCACGGTCTCGTTCATGAAAAGTATCATAATTTTCGTCATTATAAACGTTTTAAGAGGCGATAAGGGAGTCCGATTCTTATATTTTTCCGATGCATATCTATAGTATCTAATAGTTTTTAAGCTATTGCATACCTTTTATCGTGAGCTTTGAGCGCGGCGACCGAATCAAGAAATTCCGTAACGAAAATAAAACCTAACACCCCCTACTCCGCCTACCATGTAGCTCGCGTTCAACACATCCGCACGTTGCGCTTGTGTAGTGTTTGTGAATAAGCGCGCGACGTGACGTCGCACTGCATGCGCATAATGAAGAATCTGCCCATCTCTATCGCGCGTTCTAGCTTATGAGTGTGAAGGGGACAGTTAATGTTTTGCTTTTGTTAATGTTTATAAATATAACTTGATTTTATTTTTATTATTGTTTTTATATTAAATTATGATTGTCTGATTATAATTGCATTAGTTGATAAAAAAATGCTATGCAATAGTTTTACCGCGACAGTCCCAGAGTGCAACACGTGTTTTTTTTTTATAAATGCGAACGAACTCACGGACTGTTGTTATGGAGTCACCACAAGCCATATGTAAATGAGATCGAAGTGTTAAAAATAAACCGAACTTATTATTTCAGATTGCATGTGATAATATGTGACAAACATAAGTAAATAGTAATAGTGATAAGCTTGAAAGCGTGCACATCGAATAATTCCAATGGCAATAACAATGTAGCTTTTGTTTATTCAATTATGTATAGACTTACTTACTTATAGGTAAGTCGTCGTGGCCTAAGTGATAAGTCGTCCGGTGCATTCGTGTTGAGCGATGCACCGGTGTTCGAATCTCAGGCGGGTACCAATTTTTCTAATGCAATACGTACTCAACAAATGTTCACGGTTGACTTCCACGGTGAAGCAATAACATCGTGTATTAAAAATCAAACCCGCAAAATTATAATTTGCGTAATTACTGGTGGTAGGACCTCTTGTAAGTCTGCGCGGATAGGTACCACCACCTTGCCTATTTCTGCCGTGAAGCAGTAATGCGTTTCGGCGTGAAGGGTGGGGCAGCCGTTGTAACTATACTGAGACCCTTAGAACTTATATCTTAAGGTGGGTGGCGCATTTACGTTGTAGATGTCTATGGGCTCCAGTAACCACTTAACACCAGGTGGGCTGTGAGCTCGTCCACCCACCTAAGCAATAAAAAATAAATAAATAAAAAACTTAATATGTTTGAAATTTGTCAATTTATTATTCAATAAATTGACAAATTTCAATTCTATGATATTCTGGCTTCAGGCTTCGATTAAAAATGCTATTTATTTGAAATACAAACAACATAAAATGCAAAACAGCGTTTTATCGTTTTAGTTGAAATATTTCATAAAAATCTATTGAGATCTTTATTATTTATTTTATATTACAAAATTGTTGAGTTATAATTTGTAAACAATACTTCTATGTTTTTTATTATGAAATTCTAAATTACTTTATGTTATTACGTTAGTAACTATGAAGTTACTGAATAAGAAATTTCGTTTGATGTATATATATAAATTTTGAAAATGTGTATTTTTCATATAAATATATAATACTTTTTAGTCACGTTTCCGATCCGACGGCAATTATGCGAAGCACTGCTCTTGCCAGGGCTAGTTAGCAAATTCTCTCAGTTTGGACCTGTGAGTTGACCTACCCATCCAGTCGTAGCTGGCATAGCCCCTTAGCCTACCAGAGAATAGGAAGATTCTTAAAAAAAAAATGGCGGGCACTTGCGTCTGCGGTGGGTTTTTTTAACTGCAGACAAATCACGCCCGTTCATCCGGCCTCAAATTAAAATTCCTTGTGCTATGGATACCAGAAACTGAGATGCATTATATACGTTTAAATATATACATACATATCTATATAGATATTAACACCCAGACAAAAAGCAAATAAATCTGTTCATCACATTAATGTTTGCTCGAAGCAGAAATCGAATCCAAGACCTGCGGCGCAACCGTCAGGACCACTGACTACTGCACCATCGAGTTAGTATTATTAACATAAATCCATATATGTATAATGTATATAAACAAATACATGAACAACAACAAAAATATAAGCAAATTTTATACATATTTTCATTATGTAAACAGTGGGTTGACCCTTTTCCTATTATTAGATAAACGGAATCTAATTCATTTGGCCCTATCTCACGTACTATCGACTTTTAATTACCTAGCAACCTCTAGTTATGACAGAAGGTTTATGGAGAGTAAAAATAATGGCTATTGGCTACCATACAATCGATATATTGTGCTACCTGACCCAATTCCGGGGTACCGCCTTACGGGCAGTAAAACGACCTGCCTGTTTGACCAACCTATTTTACTGTCACGCGATCTGTATTTATCGTTAGCTTACATAAGATGTAGTACGGTTACAGAACATTCTTAGACTATTAAAGTTCAATGAAATAGTTTGGAGAAGATAAAATTTCAGAACACTTTCAGTTGGATCAATTGGTCACGTACCACTAATTATTATATGCTAAGCAAATCATTATTTTTTGAAACGTTTTTATGTCTTTCAGAGATCAGAACCATCACAAAGACAATAAACAAAAACGAAGCAATTGTTGAAATAACTATTATATTCTACCTAAATTATATTCTACCTAATATTATCATTTAATAGTATATCATCACTTCATCATCATAGAATATTTATTTCAAAATGCAAAGTCGAAGGTTAACATTTTATGGCCTAAGATTTGAAACTCAATGAAATGAAGAATCGAAAATTAAAAGACAAAATAGACACTTATAGGAGTTCCATTCTAGGAGAGTGTATAAAAACTGAAAATATACGAAAAATTTAAATTACTATTGAAAATTATGACAATTCTAGGTACTTATCCCACTTAATTAAATTTAATTTAATTCAATTACATACCACTTTTTAGTAGAATGGTTAGATGGTAGATTCTTTTGCGTGTCAAAATTGATAAAACAAACAGTCACTGAATTATGGCTGTCACTGTCAGTCAACGATTTTGTTATCGCAAAAAACACGTAAATTGGGAAAGTCCTACAAATAGTATACGTGATAAATTGTTGAAAACCCAACTAAATTTGTGAAAATGGCTTCGATACCTTTAATGTACGCCCAAGAAGACTGTGAACTAGGAGGGAAGGAATCTGTTGAGGTAATATTCTATAATATGAACAAAATATGGTGACAATAAATACAATTTAATAGAATCATTTAATATTGCGACCTTCATCAGCAATGAAAACAACGTTGTAACGGTCTCTAATTTCTTTTAAGAACAAAATAAACGTTTCAATTTGAGATATTGAGAATGATATTATTGTACAAGCATGTAAAATATTACAAGAAAACATGCAGGAAGCAAAATGCCTTCTGCTTTCTTCTACATATCACTAAATCTTATTTATTCTTCCCGTAGATAAGATAATAATAGTATTCAAATGACAATTACGATGTATTAAATCTATCCGTTCAGAACACTGTTTTTGCCTGTTTCTCCACCAACAGCTGATACTTATTCATCCTACTTATTTTCGACATGTCAATAGCTTAAATTTTTGTTACTCTAACTGGGTAGTGCAGCCCTACATTCGGTTCTCTCTTCGAAGTCACTAAGATGATGCACCAATATTCAGATTTAAAATACTATAGTCCCGTTTTTCTAATTCCTGATTTAAATTAATGAATAGTATTGGTATTGTGTTACTGGTTTATACTTATACTTACTAGACAATTTACTTTTTTTCACATATTTGTAAGTAAAACTATTGCTTGTATGTAATTATTTAAAAAATTCTAGGATGACTTTGCATACCGCAACAATGTAATGAATGCTGAAAGGGAGATCCGTCTCGCCTTCATACGGAAAGTCTACGGTCTCCTGACAGTGCAGCTCCTGGCTACGGTCTCCATTGCGGCTGTATTCATGTTTGTTGAGCCTGTACAAACATTTATACACACCAAGTATGTTTAATCTCATCCCTAAAATATACTTTTTAGTTGCACCCAATCTTCCTAGTATTTAGCTTCACAGAATACTTAAAATGTTAATGATATTGCGTGTTAAATTTGTCTGGGACAACCAGTTCCAAAATTGAAATTCAATTAAAAATAAAAGAAACATTGTACTTGCATATAGCCGCGGAAAGAACATAGTTTAATGTAATAAATTAGGATAGTCAAATAGGACCTGTCAAAAAATTATAGAAAAGAGCACATGAAATATCAAGAAAATAATACAACTTAAAGATTAATCTTAAGACGACATTATATTTATATAATAATACTGAGAAGAATAAGGCAGCTTACATTCTGATGATAGGGCTGTGGTTTTAAAAAATACTTATAATTGAAAATAGCAAATAATAGAATGAAAAGAGAACTACTCAGATAGGTCTTTGTTTATGCTGATGCCATTTTACACAGGGGACCCATGTGTAACTAATTAAACAGTTAAATCTATGCAAGTCGCATACATACTTTGTGCACTACAACTGTATGAAGTATTAAACTGATCTAACTTATTATTGAATAATTTCATTGAATAAAAATGCAAATTTGCAACTGATAACTTAGTGTGAAATTGACAGTGTAGTGCAATTTTACAAACAAACACACACACACACACACACACACACACACACACACACACACACATACACACACACACACACATACACACACACACACACACACACACACACACACACACACACACACATAATCCTGTCTTTAATATTTGTGGTGTATTAACTGCTTGATTTGATGATCAATTTATAACCAAAGCTATGCACTGTATTAAAAAACAATGCATGAAAACAGTGTTTGAAGAATTTGTAGATTATGACTTAACAAACATATAAGTATGTAGCCTCAGTCAAATGCTTAAGTAGCTTAAGCTGTGAGACAACAAACTAAGCAACATGTAAATCAGAAAATATGCTACAACCATTTTATGCTTCCTTTAAATTTGCGTGATTTGAGGCTTGAACATTTAGTATAGGGTTTTAGTGAAGAGTATTTTTATTTATTTTACCGACAATAGAATTCAATAGGAAGTCTTAATAACATTATTCATAAACTGTAAATATGCCAACATATCTTACAAATGCTGTTGACGAAATTCAGGTTTTTTCAGACATATTTTGATGTAGTAATTTCATAAAAAATAAGTGAATTATCTGTAAGATTTGCAGAATATTTAATCATTGTCATTAAATTTGCCAATTACATGGATTGATAAAACTGATTCTA